>NC_044040.1:54372534-54522117 GCF_901765095.1 Microcaecilia unicolor
GTGTGCATAAATAAATATTTCAGTCGTTCTTAAGTCTGTTTCTTAAATCCTAAGAAAAATTTGTCAAGGTATTTGATAAAGGAAATTTAATTTCTGTTAGGTCATGTTCCCTCTAAGGATCAAGTTGATGTGAGCAAAACGTTCACTTCTATTGCTCCCCATTCATGAGCATCACTCTTTTTTTAAAATAAAAAAGGGGGAGTGTAGAACTTTTGGAAACAGCAAGGAAGGGTCCTTTCACTGTCTTCCAGCTGCCTCCCTGTGTACATCTGTTACTGATAATATTATGCATACTGTACACACTCCAGGGAATTATGTAGCAAAAAAAAAAAAATCAAAATAATGCATGCCAAAATAATACAACATATTAAAACAGTATTATGGAAATATATGCAGGTGCTTTAACACTTGGTTCTCTGTCAACCCTAGCTCCCCAGTCCAGCATCTTCAAGTTGGCCATGTGATATGCAACAGTACTATAACAAATACTGAAATTACAGGCAGCCATAGAATGATTTGCCTATCAATGTCTTTAATAGGTTGCCAAATTTTCACCAGGCGTCAGCTCTGCTAGCCTTTAGCTTGCTGTTGAGTTACCAACTTTAGAAACAGCTAATACAGATAATCTGCAATAGCTGAACCCAATGGTTAGAGCAGCAGGCTGAGAGCCAGGAAAGCCAGGGTTCAAATTCCACTGCCACTCTTTGAGATCTTGGACAAATCACTTAAACCTCTATTGCCCCAGGTACAAAACTTAGTGCCCTGTTTACTAAGCCACGATGTTGACGTGTAAACTTTTTATCGCGTGCTAGAGATACCCATAGGAATATAATGGGTGTCTCTATCACTAGCGCGGCTTAGTCAGAACCAGGACCCTTAGATTGTAAGGCCTTCCCAGGGACAGGAAAATACCTTCCTGTGCCTAATTATAACTTGCCTTGAGCTATTACTGGAGAAAGGTATGATCTAAATCCAAATCCAGTACCAGCCCACTGGAAGTAATACAAACCATTACAAATTCCATTCAGGAATTACAAAGCAATTCCCAAATACCATATTAACAGTAACTTCCACAAGTCACACAACAAGAACCTAGGAAAAGGTACCCCTCTAGGTACACCAAAAACATTGGTGGGCACTAAATACCATTACACCTAAGGAAAAGTAAAGAATATCAAATTGCACAGAAAGAATAAAAATATTTCTCAGGCTTTTTAATATCATGAAATATACACTTTCCATCGTATGAGAATTAACCACCACACAGTATGATAATGTCAATGTCTTTAACGTTAACTTTAGTACACAGTGTGTGTCCCACTATCTTATCAGTAGAAATATTTTCTGTGATATTAATCAAATTGTTGCATAGCTACCTTTACCTTTAAGTCAACAAAGGTTTTAGAACGAACAAGCTTTTAACTTATGGTCTATCTTAAAATTCAAGAAAAGGGAATTAGCATAGACTATAATTTCAAGAATGGAATTCATGAGACAATAACACATTATTAAAAATGATTGGTCATGATATATCATGTCTGCTGTTCATGGATGTTGAATTTATCCGAAGCCCCTGTTTTCCTGCAGCAGCTTGAGGTAGAATCTTCAGCAAGAAGTAGAAGATCATGCTGCACTGTTCTTGTGTTTCTGTGGCATTTTCTGCAACATGCTTTTATATATTTGTATATGTAAATAAATGGGAAAACATGTATAGCATGGCTCATGAAATTCTTTCTATTCCATGTAAATACACGTGTGTGCCTATACATGCATGTTTGTGTGGCATGTGAGTGTGCACTTCTGTGTATGATTAGGAGTTAAGGAAAGGCATTTGGAAAGCTGTGATAACCTTAATCACAATGTTACAGTATGTATAGTGCAGTTAAACTGTACAGCGCTGCGTAACCCTAGTAGCGCTCTAGAAATGTTTAGTAGTAGTAGTTATAGGAACTGTTTCTTCCATAAAAATCTATTGACGTTTTGAAGGGGGTTCATTTTATCTTCGGCCTCCTCCCAGATGCAGAAAACTTTACTACTGCGGCACAAACTCTCTCCAAATCAGTACGTCATTTCCTCTGACTTGAGCTTCCTTCCCGTTGACTGGATGTAACCTACAGTGATTACAGGTAGGGCAGGCTTACTCTAGAGTTGCACAGGGACAGAAATTTCACCCATCACCGCCCGCCCCCACTGGAATCTAACCCCTACCCTACCCGTACCCGCTAAGATCCATTCTCTGAGGACAAGCAGGCCTATAATTCTCACATGTGGGTAACACGGTTTGTGTTGCCCGTTCCTGAGCTTGAAATAACCTTACAGAGCTCTTTGGAGTGCGAGTCATGTTCCACTGCGCATGTGCGAATGCCTTCCCGCCCACCGTGAAAGTACAGGACCAACAGCTCTCTTTTTTCCATAGTGAGTATGTTTTTAGCCTAGTGGTTAGTGCAGTGGACTTTGATCCTGGGGAACTGAGTTTGATTCCCACTGCAGCTCCCTGTGACTCTGAGCAAGTCGCTTAACCCTCCATTGCCCCTGGTACAAAATAAGTACCTGAATATATGTAAACCGCTTTGAATGTAGTTGCAAAAACCTCAGGCTGTATATGAAGTCCCATTTCCCTTTCCCTTCCTTTTTTTCTCCATTCCTCACAGCTGCCGGTTTGGTTGGTCAGAGTTTATGTGCCTTCTCCGTCTCTCTCTTGTCTTTTGATGCTCTGTGCCTTGTTCTGAGTATTTTTCTTCCCTTCCCTTCCCTTCTGTTTTAGGTTATGTTTCCCATTTTAAGTTTTCTTCATTTTTACCACGCTCAGTAGGCTGCACTTAAGCCTGAGCTTTGGTCGGGTTCTTCCCTTCATTTTTCTCTGGTGCTTTGTCCTTTTTCGGCACCATTGAGTATTTTGATTTAGCCGTGGCTGTTTTTCCTTCCATGTCATTAAAACTTCCTAGTGGCTTTAAGTGCTGTAGCTGGTGCAGTAGGGCCATCTGTGGCAAAGACACCCATTCTTGGTGTCTTCAGTGTTTTGGGCATGAACATACCCCTAACTGTGTTCTGTGTCTTTTTGTATGAAGAAGAAAACCCAGTTAGTAAGAGGCTCAAAGAGAAAAATTTTGGAACCAGTTTCGAAGCCTTGGTGTCAGTGTCTGTATCGACATCGGGGAGTTGCATCGGATGCGTCTGTCTGTATTGCTACGAGACCCATACACTGGGAGTAACCGTGCATCAAGTGGATCTCTACCTGCCTCGATGCTGGCCACTATGCAGGTCCACAGGACTGGTCAGCATCAGACCTGACCTCGAGACGACATGAGGATTTGGCGTCCTTGTCAGCACTGAGGAGCGCCTTTGCTCGCCATCAAAAGAAGCATTGGCATCAATCACCCTTGACGCATGGTGTGTAGGGGTATTTCCCTGTGATCTTACCTGAGCTAGTCTTGGTTCGTACAAGCCTAATTCATCATAATACAGCAAGATGGAGCCTATGACCTCTGACCAGAAACTTTTCTGTGTCAGCAAGATCCAACTTTTCAGCTTGTGGAAAATCACTGGCAGGCTTACTAAAGACAAGAACATTCTGTGTTCCAACCACCCCCTTCTATCACCTTGAGAAGGGAGTCAGACCCATGGCACCAGAAGTTATCACTCCAAGGTCACAAAGAACTCTTCTTGCCCATGTACTGAGCTGGACGAGATCATGATTGGTCCATGCTATCACCTGACCGGGGTCTAAGAAAGCGGGAAGAGAAGAAGATTATTCAGTAGTCGTCGTTGGGGACCATCGGAAGCGGGGTAACTTGGAAGAAGACCTGAGAAACACAGCCAGGCTCGGGGTGAGCCAGAGACTGTGTTTGGTACCAACCTTGTGACCTGCATAATTGGTGAAAATACCATGTGGCAGATATATTGGCTCTGAGAAACAACACGGAGAGATGGACACCTGCTTTCTGCAGAGAGACCTACACTTACATCTAAGACAGACTCGCTGGGAAAATCTGCTCCGGTCTCATCGGAAGTCTGCATAAGGATAGCGGTGAGGTCACTGTGATTTACTTCCTAGTCTGGGGTTACTGAGTGGTAGTTATCTAAGAAAGATTGGTTCATGTCAGCTCGTGGTCAGGGAATATGCTGCTAACTTATATTTTTCATAAGAGGTAGTATCAGTTCTTTTAGAGATCAGGTTGTGTAATTTACCTAGTGTTCTAATAAGAGTCATTGTGTATAGTCTAGTGACAATATATTTTGTAGTTATCTGATCAGCAGGAGTTCTATTTTTGTATTGCTAAGCTTGTGCAGAGTGCTATATTTGTATCTTATCTATATTTTCTTACCTCTAATAAAAGTAATATATATCACTGTGGCTTTGGTTTCACTTCTCTAACGGGACAGACCTGGCGAGGTACCAGAAGCAAGGTTCCGTATAATATTCCCCTAGCTGAGCTAGGAACCTTGGAATAAATAACCTGTGGGGAATTGTTTTCCGATAAGTTATTTATTTACACCTACAGGTGCCGGGAGCTCCAGGGCTCAGAAAGATTCCTGGTACCTGAGAAGCTTCGGGAGGACCGTTCCCCCCCCCCCCCCCCCCCCCCCCCCATACAAGAGATGCCAGTCTTCATTCAACCATATACCGGATTCAGTCTTCCCCTGAGTTTGATAGGCCCCAATTACCTCATTATTCCCTGGTGGTGGAATCTGTACTCGAAAGAGCTAGGAGTTCTAGGGACTATGCTTCAACACTTCCTGGCAGAGAAGCTAGAACTCTGAATTGAGTGGAAGATGTATCAGGCCTCTATGATCTTCTCCCATATTCAATCGAACCAGCTGTAAATGAGCCTGTACGTGCTGTCCTTTCTGAGTAGTAAGTCTGTTTTGGTGGACTCTCTTCCACCGGAGCAGGCCGAATCTGTTCGCCAGCTGGTCAAGCATCAGAAGGTGTGTTGTAAGTTCTTGTCTAGGGGCATCTACGACACTTTTGATGTGGCTTCCAGGATCTCTGCTCAGAGTATAATGATGCGCAGATTCTTATGGCTATGTTTCTCTGACTTGGACCCTATGGTCCAGCAGAAGTTTGTGGATACTACGTGCCGGGGGTAATCTTTTTGGAGTGAAGGTGGAGGAGGTCACTGACCTCATCAAGAAGCACACTGATACCATCAATACCCTCTCTCGCCAGGTGCCAACTGCAGCTACCTCCATATCTAGGAAGTTTTTCAGCAAGTTGGAGAGTTGCCTTTACTACTCAGAGGCATAGGTACGCCACTTCACGCCAGCCTCATCAGGCTCTTCCCCATTGCGCTCATTCTTGTCAACAGCAAGCGCCTAAGACATCTCCCCAGTCAAAGCAAGGGGCGAGCTTTTGACTGGCTTCAGCAGAGTATAAACAGAACAAAGTGGAGGAAAAGTTTCTCTCACAAACGTGAGCAACGAACAACAAAGTGAGGAGGACTCAAGGAGGATGTCAAAAAACTCTTTAATTCTAACAAGCATAAAAGTGACCCGACACGGCCGTGTTTTGGCACCAAAGGCCTGCCTCAGGGGTCAAATGGATCTCTTATATTGTGGCAACAAAACCATACAAGAGAAGAAATCAGTCATGGCTGTCGAACTGCTGTGTTATGTAAGTAAAAACATCAGATGACAACTAAATTTCTGCCTTGCTAGAAAGATGCTGTGATACGACCGCTGTCAAACCAGCGACTTTCAGTGACGGCAGTCGTATCGCAGCATCTTTCTACTAAGGCAGTATTTTAGTTGCCATCTGATGTTTTTACAACACAGCGGTCGAGCCTGTTCCACCAGGGGAAGAAGGGAAGGGATTCTATTCCAGGTACTTCGTGCAAAAGAAAATGGGGAATGCGTCCCATCTTAGACCTAAGGGCCCTGAACAAATTCTTGGTCAAAGAAAAGTTCAGGATGGTTTCCCTGGGTACATTCTCCCCATGATTCAGGAAAATGATTGGCTATGCTCTCTGGATTTAAAGGATGCTTACACCCATATCCCAATACTTCCAGATCACAGGAAGTATCTCCGAATTTGGCTGGGGATGCAACACTTTCAGTACCGCATGTTACCTTTCGACTTTGCGTCAGCTCCCAGGGTCTTCACCAAGTGACTTACAGTAGTTGCACTGTCACTACGCAGACTGGGAGACCATGTGTTCTGTATCCGGACGATTGGCTGGTGAAGAGCACGTTGAAGGATGGTGCTCAGGAGTCCGTGCAGAGGGTTATTCGGGTGTTAGAACTAGGGTTTGTTTTAAACTACCCCAAGTCCCATCTGCTCTCTGTCCAACAATTGGAGTTCATTGGGGCCCTGCTGGATACAGACTGAGCTCAAGCATTTGTCCGTGTGACACAGGTAGATACTCTTATCGCTCTGGCCACTCAAGTTCCAGACAGTCAGCAGGTCACGGCTCAGCAGATGTTTAGGTTGTTGGGCCACATGGTCTCCACTGTCCATGTATGACACCCATGGCACATCATAACATGAGAACTTCCCAGTGATGCCAGGCCACGTGGAACCTGGAGGATGTTATCCGAGTGTCCCCGGAGCCGGTACATTCTCTGCTTTGGTGGACGGTTCGATCCAATTTGACTCTGAGACTCCCAGTCCACATCCTCAGTTCAGAAATGTGCTGATGACACGTGCATCCTATCTGGGGTGGGGAGCTCATTTAGATGGGCTTCACACTGAACTTGCATGGTCAGCCCAGGAGACAGATCTTCACATCAGTCTTCTGGAGCTGCGGTCTCCTCAAGGTCACTTATCTGGCAGGCAAGTCCAGCAGCCTGGCCGATAGACTGTGGAGAATCATGCAACTGAGTGGGTGCTCAATTTGGTCATATGCATCCTATCTGGGATGGTGAGCTCATTTAGATGGGCTTCAAACTCAAGATGTGCATGATCAGCCCAGGAGACAGATGTTCACATCAACCTTCTGGAGCTGCGGGTGATCTGGAACGCTCTAAAGGCTTTCAGAGATTGGCTGATCAACCAAATTGTGCTAATTGAAACAGACATTAGGTTGCAATGTACTACACTAACAAGCAGGGGAGCACTGGATCACGCACTTTGTCAGGAGGCCGTCCGGATGTGGCATTGAGCTGTCTGTCACGGAATGCGCCTCAAGGCCACTTATCTAGTAGGCAAGTCCAACAGCCTGGCCAACTGTGGAGAATCATGCAACTGCATGAGTGGTTGCTCAACATGGGCATTGTCCGCAAGCTCTTCCGAGTGTGGGGCACCCCGTCAGTGGATCTCTTTGCTACTCAACTCAATCACAAAGTCCCTCAGTTATGTTCCAGGCTCCAGGCCCACGACAGACTATTGTTGGATGCCTTCCTCCTTCATTGGGGGAGCGGTCTTCTGTATGCGTATCCTCCTATACCTTAGTGGGGAAGACTTTGCTGAAACTCAGGCAAGACCATTGGACCATGATTCTGATCGCTCCTTATTGGCCCCAGCAGATCTGGTTCCTCCTTCTTCTGCAGTTATCTATCATATCCACTACCTCAATGCAAGCGGCGTCCTCGGGCTGCGCGTGGTCCCGTCGTCACGCACACTTGACTGGCACTGCCTGAGCCATGTGTGTGTAGTCCTCTCTGTTCAGAGAGCGGTGGTTGCAGGCTCCTTAATTGCTTTGCTTCCATGCACCTGTTTCTTCTCTCTCTCGCTTCCAGGCTCCTTGATTGCTTTGCTTCCACCCACCTGGGTCTGCTCTTCCTCTGCCTGGCTTCCCTTCTCTCCTATTGATCTTCCAGTTCCTCCTTCCCCTGCTTTTGTTCTATAGCTGTGCCCCTTCTCCCTGCTGATGTCAGACGCCAGCACTTTATCAGCTGAGCTCTCCCTAGACTCCATGCTTTGGCTTCTACTTTGGTAGGTGTTTCTAACTCTGTAGTCTGCTTCTTGTCTACTGGTCCCTCATTGCTGACTTTGCCTGTACCTGGCTTACCCTTCTTCCTGCCGCCTGCCTATTGACATTCGCCTGTACCTGGATTACTCTTACCTGCTGCCTGGATTACTCTCTTGCCTGCTGCCTGCCTATTGACTTTTGCCTGTGCCTGGATTACTCTCTTGCCTGCCTACTGACTTTTGCCTGTGCCTGGATTACTCTCTTGCCTGCCGCCTGCCTACTGACTTTTGCCTGTGCCTGGATTACTCTCTTGCCTGCCGCCTGCCTACTGACTTTTGCCTGTACCTGGATTACTCTCTTGCCTGCCGCCTGCCTACTGATTTCCGCTTGTACCTGGATTACTCTCTTGACCTGCTGCCTGCCTGGCCGATACATTCTTCACCCCGCTTCCACCTCCGTCCCGTAAGTCCTGCAGGCCGCCCGCACCTAGGGGCTCAACCTCTGGGGAACGGCGGTCAATGCAGGTGAAACCCAGGGTTGTCCAGCTGCCAAGCAGAACCTGTTCCGAGTATCAGGCTCAGCAGCGCTGTACTTGGTACAAGAACTCACAAGTCTCACATTATTCTCCGAAGAACTGTGGCGATTGTTTTCTGACCCTCATCAAGCAGAACGAGGAATCTCTTCTGCATCCCAACCTCCAGTCTGAACCTCACAGCCTGATTGTTGAGAGCTTACAGTTTGCTTTCATGCATCTTCCAGAGGGTGTCTCCGAAGTCTTGCTGGCTTCCAGGAATGATTCCACTAAGACATGTTACTCTTTCAAATTGAGGAGGTTTGCTGTCTGGTGTGAGGGCAAGACCCTAGATTCCATTTCCTGTCCTACACAGACCCCTGCTTGAATACCTTCTATACCTTTCTGAGTGTGGCCTCAAGACCAACTCTGAGTTCACCTCAATGCAATTAGTTCTTGCCATCATCATGTCAAGGGTAAGCGCATCTCTGGGCAGCTTCTTCATGAGAGGTTTGTTATTGACAAAGCCCCTTTCAAACCTCCACCTATGTCATGGGACCTCAATGTCATTTTTACCCAGCTGATGAAAGCTCCTTTTGAGCCACTTGATTTCTGTCATCTGAAATACTTGACCTGGCAGGTTATATTTTGGTGGCTTTTACTTCAACTTGCAGATTCAGTGAGCTCAGGCCCCAGTGGTGGATGCACCTTATACCAAATTTCGTCACAACAGAGTAGTCTTCCGCATGCACCCTAAGTTGCTACCTAAAATTATATCGGAGCTCCTTCTGATCCAGTCGATAGTCTTGCCAACATTCATTCCCCCAACCTCATACCCATCCTGGTGAGAGCGCACTGCACACCTTGGACTGCAAGCGAGCATTGGCCTTTTACTTGGAATGGACTAGGCCCCACAAACAGTCCACCCAGATTTTTGTTTCTTTTGATCCCAACAGTACAGGGGTCGCCATTGGGAAACGCACAATCTCTAATTGGCTGTCAGATTGCATTTCTTTCACTTTAACGCCCAGGCTGGGTTAATGCTTGAAGCTCACAATTTCAGAGCCATGGCTGTGTTGGTAGCCCACTTGGTCAGCCTCCATCAAAGAAATTTGCAAGGCGGCATTGTGGTCCACACATTCACTTCTCATTATTGCCTTGAGTAGGATGCCAAACACGACTCAGTTTAGACAGACAGATTTGTTTGGGGTCTAGAATCCAACTCCACCCTCCTAGCCCCCGTTTTGTTCTGTTTCAGGCTGCACTCTCACTCAGTTTGTATATAGTTTCAGGTTAATCTATATTTTGCCCTTGCCGTTGTGAGAACCAATTGACCAATAGTGGTTGTTTTCGGTGAGCCTGGTAGCTATTCCTACATGTGAGAATTACAGGCCTGCTTGTCATTGGAGTAAGCAAGGATACTTATCTGTAACAGGTATTCTTTGTATAGAACAGACCTTATAGTCTCTCATACCCTCCTGCCTCCCTTTAGAGTTGTCTCCTCCTTATAGTATTGTACTGGTAGACCCGCCCTCTCGCATTGGAGATGGGAAGGCAGTCATGCGTGCGCAGTGGAGCATTACACTCCAAAGAGCTCTGTAAAGCTTGTTTCAAGTTCCAATCTGGAGAAGGTATTCTCCGAGGCCTGCTGTCCTCAGAGAATACCTGCTACAGATAAGTATCTTTGCTTTCCATCCCACCCATTCCCGCAATTAATCTTCCCCTTCCTCACTCAATGCTATTACTTACTTGCTGCCCTCCGTTCTTTCCCAACCTCAACAGCTTCCCACGTTTTTTTTGAGTGATACTATTCAACCAATGCGTGTTCCAAGCCTCATTCTGGGCCTCCAGTTGCCTCTTTCAGTGCATTCTTAAGCCTCATTCTGGTGTCACTAGAGATTTTGTCTGTACTCCTGTAGGAATCTTTCTTCTATCCTACAGGTTCCATGAGATTCTGACAATCCCCATTCATGTGCAGCTGTCTAGGTCACTCACAGTGGGTGAGGTGAGGAGAAGTAGAGGTTTTAAACTCATTTAAATGTTACATTACTACTTACATTCCGCGAATAACCCCAAATGGAGTTCACTGAGGATAACAGATTTAAAAAACAGGCAAGCTTACACACAATATCAGATATAAAATCATTATTATTCCATTGCTTACAGAGAATTACAAACCATTTAAAATAGAAATTTCTTAAAGAGAAATGTTTTCAAAGCTTTTCAAAAGACCAAATCTTGTATATTACTCAACTGAAGAGGGAGTTCCAGATAGCTAGTGCTTGGTCTAAAAGACTAGCAGAGAATATAGACTTGTCATTCCCCTAGGATTAGGAAAGTGAAGCTGGACATTGTCACGAGGACCTCTTTTTAACAGTTGTCTGGGCCCAGTTTACTAGATCAGGAGCTAACCCATGCAGAATCTTAAAAATCAATATGCAAATTTTGAACTGGATACGTGCCTCTACCAGCAGCCAGTGAAGCACCACCAACATAGTCACTCTATCATATTTATGGGCACAGAGAATCAAACGAGCTGGTATGTTCGGAACTGTTTGTATTTTGTTTAGAAGATTCTTTTGACAGCCAGTGTAAATACTATTACTATAGGATAGACAGAAGTAAACTCAGAAGTAAACGAAATGTGAGTATCCAGCAAATTGCGAATTCCCCTAAGGTTTCTCATCAACATAAAGATTTCTTAACAAGAGCAACCTGTGCTTCAAGTGTAAGGGAACGAGATAATGACACCTAAGACCTTAATAGCGTCTTCAGAGTGGAAATATTGACCACTAAGTTTCAATATATCATCATTCCAAATATCGTCTGTTTGCTCTAAGTAAAGAAACTTAGTTTTGACCTTATTGGGTTTTAAGGAATGACTGTTTATCCACATTTTGAGAGAGAGAATGCATTTTATTTATCCTAGATGCTAGCAATAGGAAGTAAAATCTTTGTCAGCATAACTAAAGATATTAAATCCAGTGGTACTTAATACCTGGTCTAAAGAGGACATCAGAATATTAAACACCATAGGTGCTAAAGGGGGAGACCTGGGGAACCCCACAACTAGCAGACCATGGCTCAGAAAAGGGCCCATGGAATTTCACTCTGTACATCCTAGAGATGAGGAAACCCTCCAACCCTAAAAGTGCATTGCCACTTATACCAGGATTATCAAATATTCAGTATTAGGTGATGATCCACAGGTCAATTGCACTCGAAAGATCAAATTGAAGGTCATAGTTTTATGACCTTTACCTAATATCATTCTTCCTTCAGCTATCAATGCACTAAGCACTGTTTTGGTGCTATAATATCTACAAAAACCAAACTGCGAGTAGTGCAGTATGTTAAACTTATCCAAAAAATGATTCATTTGAGCAGTCACCAACATCTCCATCAATTTAACAAAAAAAGTAATGGATCACGGGATCCAAGATGGCCGCACATACCTGAGAGCAGTAGTAGTCGTCCTCCTTACTCTCAAATTATGCCTAAAAGACGAGGCAGAGTAGCAGACTGAGCCCCCCCTGCTGCCAGTTTCCCCAGTCATCTGTCTGATGGATCAATATGCAAAGACCCAGGGGGCTGGAGGATAAGTCGGGAGCGGTTCCATTGTGGATGCCAGCTTGATGGAGGAACGTTCGACATCCTCTGGGCTCGAGATGACGCTGAGCCCTGACAACAGAGCTCCTCCCTCGCAACACGCAAGGCTTCAGCTCTCCCCTTCAGGAGTCGACGGGGCCGCCGCCAGGAAGCAGGTTAGGCCCCGGATCGAGTGGGGCTTTACTACATTGGGGTGAGACAGGAGGAGAAGGACAACTAGCACCCTCCCGAGAGAACGAGCCTGTGGGATTGGAGGCAGGTGAACAAAGTGCTGAACATGAGAGGGTAGCTGAATCGACGCTGACAATCCCTTCAGAAATCTTTATAAAACCGGCAGAGGTAACTTTAGATTCATTATGGGTTTTAATTTCCCAATTAGGACACACTTTTCTTACACAAGTTAACAATGTTACACAGAAAGTCTTCCAGATTGAGCAGAGACTGGAGAAAAATGAGACTGAAATTAAATCCTTAACTGAACGTGTGGAATGAGTTGAAAGGAACATATCAAATATAGAAAATGTACTAAAATCATTGATTAAAGATTTATCTAATTTAAGGAATAAATCTGAAATATTTGAAAATTACCTGAGGAATAATAAACCTTCGATTTATTAATTTCCCAAGGGTTACATTGGTGAGACCTTTGGAAATGTTAAAACGTTACTTAAAAGAAATACTGGGAATATCAATAGATAACTTGCCTCCTTTCACTCAAGTGTATTATTTACCGAAGAAAGCATCAGATCAACAGCAGCAAAATTCCCTTGATGTGTCTGTTCTGTTGGACACTTCTGATTCAGATTTAGCCACGGCAGCTACTTTGGTAGCAACCGTGGCTTTATTACCTAATAATGGTTATTTTGTATGTTGTTTAAGAATAGAAGTTATTTCTAGGTTTTAAAATTCAATTATTTTCTGATGTCTCAAGGGAAACTCAACGAAGGTGCAAACAGTTTTTTGATATTGAAGCCTGCAGTTTTGCAATTAGGGGGCACCTTCTTTTAAGATTCCCCTGTAAATGTATAATTAGATATAATGCAGTTAAATATATATTTACAGAGCCCTCTCATTTGTCATCTTTCGTTGCAACTAAAAGATCATTAGGAGGATAAACATGCTCATTTAAATAATTACCAGCCTTAACTCTTAGGTATAATATTGCCTTAAAGATATTTTCTTTATATATCCTCATTTTTGCCATTTAATCTTGGTTCCCAATAATGTGGACCAGTGTTTATGTAGTTTACAATGCTTTCATATTTAAATATTGTTTACATTTTTCTTTACTGATTTAAATAACACTTCGTACAAGTGTAAGTCCTTGGTTTAAAGATGTAAACTTATAAATAATAATAATAAAAAAAGGAATGGATGCTACAGGATGATAATTCATGAAATCAGCAGTACTAAAAGGCATATTTTCAAAGCACTTAGCCTTCCAAAGCTCCATAGGTTTCTATGGAACTTTGGAAGGCTAAGTGCTTTGAAAATATGCCTCGTGTATTATTCTTAATAATGGAAGTCAAAACTATATTACCACCTTGTTATGGGAATATGTCCAATGTCAAATAGTGATTAATCCAAATTAAGAGGTATGTCAAAAATGATTCAGAAGCCATCTTCATTTAAATAGGGAGGACAAATGTCCAGAGAGCAGTATGAAGAAGATCGATTGAACAACTGACGAAAATCATTTAAACAGATAGGTTTGAAATTGGACCAAATTCCATCTACAGGAATAATATCAACGCGATACTAAGAGACATCCAAAAGCTTTCCTGAATTTTTGCTTAAAGCTATTTCAGTCTTCAATTTGATTTTTCCCAGAAAGTAATCTGCCAATGATGGAGCAGAGGGGAAAGCTGTAAGTCCAACTGTGATGTTACTGAAGATTTAATATAGCTCACTAGTTGGAATAATTTCTTCTGCTTTAGTAGTTCTTTACCTACTAAGAGAGAATAGTAAGTCTTTGTTCTAATCAAGTTTTTATACAAGTTGATAGCCTTTCTCTAGATTTGCCCTATTTTCCTCTGTTCTATTTTCTGCCAAATATGTTCTAACTTACGGCATTGTTGTTTTTAGGTAGTCAATTCTGCATCAAATGAGGGATTCCTCCTTTGAGTGAAGACTCAAGTTTTAACTTTAGGGCCAATATTATCTAAAGCTTGTTCAGATGTTATATCCTAATTATCAATAAAGTTTACATCTTTAAGATCATGAGGCTGGATTTTTTGGTCTATCAAGGACCAAAAGGTAGCCTGAGATATTTTGCCTCTTGTAATGACTGAAGTGGATGTTGTTAATTTTGGTTTCCCCTTCTCTTTCCAATACATGGTAAATTTTAGTAAAAAAAATGATCTGACCAAATCAGTGGTTTCCATTCTGCATTGTTAATCTTCCAAGATCGTGCAGGGGGTGAAGAGTAAGCTAATGAATCTAAATGATGGCCCTTCTCATGAGACGAGTGAAAACTAGGCCAGCAAAGATTTATAGACACTAAAAAGGCTCTTTTACCTTAAGATATCCTTAAGATGTAAATTAATGACCCCAAGTAAGAGTAGAAAATCACAACCCAGGCACTCTTCAATACTACAAAGCAAATACCCACAGAAGTTGATCTCTCCACAGGAGAAATGAAAGTCAAAGAAGACAAGCAGTGGATCCAAAAGAAGTCCTTTCACAGATGGTGTTTCCTAAACAAGGTCTTTATTTAAATCGATAAAAACAACCCAACACGAATCGTGTTTCGGCCGTAACGGCCTGTATCAGGGGTCTATAAATAAACATAAACATGATAATCAAAAAAACATATACATTAACCTCATCATGTACATATATAAATATATAAAATAATCAGACCTAAAAATGTAAAGAGTACACACACAAATAAGTAACCTATATTTGATAAAAAGGAACATACCTATTGATCTTGGATGCAAGAAAATTGGTAAAAAAAAATGACCCACAGTCAATTGTATTTAACAGAGATATCTATGACAAGAAAACATATATCATAAAAAATATATACATGAAATTATACCCAGACTGTGTTTGATAAATGGAATAGCAAATAACAAATAGGATATAACACACAAAAATATTGAATAAAATGATATCAAACATTGTAAAATTAGATACTGAATACAAAATGAAGTAAAAGATGTTACATGTAAAATATCAAATCTGAAAATCTGTACGCATGAAATCTGTATACATATATATATAGAATTTACAGACCAAACATAATACTGCATCATTTAGATAGGGATTTCAGAAAGAAACTTTGCAGTATATTGATGTAAAAAATACATATAAAGATACAAAAGAAAAATAAAACTAAGAATGATAATAAAAAGAATAAAAACATATAGAACAAAAAACAGAGATAGGAATGACATCACTTCTCTGGCACCTAAAAAAATAATAGTAAAATAAAAAATGGACCTATCTATGTATAAAAAATATGTGATAACAATCTTCAAACAAATATATAAGGAGCAAAAATATATATATATACTAAACAAAAAATGTGCTAAAACGATAGCATGAATGCTTATATGCCGATGGTATTATTGTGGATGAAAATATCACTATTGAAAAGATTTAAAGCTGCAAAACTCGAAGTAGTACGAATAACGTAGCACTAGAACAAAAGTATTGTATTAGATCAACGAAATGTGGGTATGAATGTGAAAAACGAATCCTTGTTAGCCCAAGGAAAGAAGTAAAGAGTAGGGGATGAAACAAAGCCAGACACGTCCCACCTACAACGTGCCACTGCGCAGATCTCTCTGTTAACCGTAATATGCCAATTGTAATAGCCGAAGGAAGGAGGGAAGACGCCAACACCCAGGAGTATATAGCGGAACTGGAAATGACGTCACTTCCATTTAGGCGCCAAAAGTTAAAAACAAACCGTATCAAAATTTGAATGAAATGTTACTGAGTAATAATAACATGAATGCATATATAACGATAGTATAATCACTGATGGAAATACCACTATTAGGGAATGGTAAAGCTGCGAATCACAAGTAATATGATTAAAATAACTCCAGACTACAAGTGACATGATGCGATTTAAGTTCAATCCAGAAAAAAACAGTTAATAATAAAAATTGAAGCAAATCTGGACACATAGCGCATGCAATATGCCACTGCACAAACCTCACTGTCAACCGTAGTATGCCAAATGTAATAGCCTAAAAAAGGGAAGAGACGCCAACACCCTGGAATATGTAGCGGAACTGGAAGTGACGTCACTTCTATTTGGGCACCAAAAGTTTAAACAAACCATATCAAAAATGTAAATAAAATTTCTTAATTATTAGTAAAATATTTGTTAGTAATCATAAAATGACCCAAAAAAGGGGTTAAATGTGATCTAATGAGAATAAACTTAGAACAATAGCGTAAATACATATATACTGATGTTATCACGGATAAAAAAAACCACTATTAGAAAATGGTTGCAAAACCCAAGTAATACGATTAAGGTAGCACCAGAATAAAAGTAACATAATGTAATTTGAGTTCAATCCAGAAAAAACATATCTGTATCAACCCTTGAGAAGCATTTAAGAATAACGGATGAAACAAATTAGGACACATACCACATGCAATATGCCACTGCACAAACCTCTCTGTCAGCTGTAGTATGCCAAGTCAAATAGTCGAAAAAAAGAAAGATGCCAACGCCCAGGATTATATAGGGGAAATGATGATGACATCACTTCTATTTTGGCGCCAAAATTTAAAAACAGAACATATCACAATCTAAATAAAATTGATAAAAAATGAATTAGCATAAGATAAACGGTATAATTGTGAGACAAATAATGAAATGAAAAATGTATATCTGACTTAAGAATATTACCAACACATGCTGTAATATATATCGCAATGCAAAATAAAAAATGAAAAAGTATGTGCAAAATAATAAAAAAGAGAAGAAAAAAAAGAAAAAAATTAATAAAAAGGAGTATAACAATATGTTAAATTGGCCTTTGTTCAAAAAATTTTTACTGTTGTTTGTGCCATCAAATTTATTTATAAATCAAAACATTAGTTTATTCATACCGGAAAAATGGATATTAATGAAATATGAACAATGAAAGAAATAAAGTAAAAAATGAAGAAAATGACTGTAAAAATGTATTCCTGAAAAAACAAAAACAAACCTTAAAAATTGAGCATCTAATCAAAAGATATATATGAGACAATAAAAACAAAAATAAAAGTAAAAATGAAAATAGAGAATATTAGATAATAAATAAAAATAAGTAACGCCGACCAAATGAAAAAACATAATATATAAATAAAATAAATATCTTTATATGTATATAAGTAAAAAGAATACTTACAAAAATGAACTGAAATACGTATCTGTGTTGAGTCCATGCGGTGTGATTGTGCCCAGTGTATATATTGTTCTCTGTTCTTCAGCAACTTAACATCTATATTGCCACCACGCCATGACATATGTATTCTTTTAAAAACAAAAAACCTAAGATCTTCTACGGTATGGTCTTTTTCAGCCCAGTGTAACACCAGCAGGGCACTTTGTACACGTCTTGTTAAGCAACTCCTGTGTTCTATTATCCGTGTTTTAATAGCCCTCTTGGTTTTGCCTACATATAACAAATTGCAAGGACATATTATGATGTAAATCACACCTACAGTGTTGCAATCTGAAAAATGTCTGAGAATATAGTTTTTTTGATTGCTCTGACTGTAAAATGATGTTATTGTAAGTGAATGTTTACACACAGAACATCTACCACATGGTATATGACCTAAGCCATCACGTCTAATGATCCTAGGTTCTGGGAGTGTAGATGGTACTAAAATTTCTTTTATATTACGATTTTGTGAATATGCTATAACTGGAACTAGGTTTGTAAAACATGTTTCTGTCTCTAAAATGTGCCAATGTTTTTTAATAATATTTTTAATGCCACCAGAAAACTGAAAATTTCAGTGTGCAAACTAGGTCTGGACTTGGTTTATCTACCTTAGCATTCAAAAGGTCCTGTCTGTCTTTAACGATGGCTCTCTTGAGGCTTTTATTTATACATTTTGGAGGATAAACTCTATTATTGAATCTATCAAACATCACTTTAGATTTTTCAAAATCTGCACATAACCTGCATAACCTGAGAAATTGTGAATATGGCAAATTTTATTTGTGATCTATTATGAAAACTAGTAAAATGTAAATAATTATTTTTATTCGTAGGTTTTCTGTAGATTGTGGTTTTGAAGGCATATGTAGTTTTCTGAATCAAAATGTCAAAAAAAGATATTTCACTATGGTGCTGATGCATTTGGAAATTTGGGTCCCTGGTATTTAACCAGGCGAAAAAGGAAGACAAACTTTCCATATCGCCCTTCCATAACAGGAAAATAACATCAGTATAGCGCTTATACATTTTTATTTCTTTTTTATATGGATGTACCTTAAGGAATTTTCTTCAAATTCTGCAACATAGAGGTTAGCAATGTCAGGGGCCATGGCTGATCCCATCGCTGTCCCTCTAATTTGTTGAAAGAATTTGCCATCAAAGCCAAAATAATTTTTTGTAAGTGCTATAGTTGCCAAGGTGATAATGAAATGATTTGGAATGTGTTTTTCATGAGTTCTTTTAATAAGTGTATTCTCAATCACTATTAAAGTTTCTAACTGTGGGATGATAGTATAGAGTGCCTCTGTGTCCAAAGTAACCATAATCATCTTCAAGATCCCCATCAAAATTTTCTAATAGTGTAATCATGTGTGAAGAATCTCTTACATATGAGTTTTAGTGGAACAAAAGGTCTTAGAAAATGATCCACAAATTTTGAAAGAGGTTCTAAAATTGATCCATTCGCTGAAATGATTGGACAGCCAGATGGATTGTCTAATCTCTTATGAATCTTTCTCAACATGTATATAGTGGGAACGGTAGGAAACTTAACGGTAAGAAATTTTTTTCTTTAATTGTAATGTATCCTGCATCATAAGCAAAATTCACTATTTCTAATATTTCATTCTGAAGCAGTGAAGTGGGATCCTCCTCCAATTGATAATACTGGCTGTCTAATATTTGGCGTTCTACTTGTAATACATATTTGTCTCTATTCTGAATGACAATAGCTCTTCCCTTATCTGCTGGTTTCAAAACTATTTCATGATTGTGTTAATGCTAATAATGCTGAATGTTCATCTTTAGTAAGATTATGAAATACCTTGCATTTGCTGTGTTCTAAACGTTCAATATCTGCAAGGACACACTTATAAAATGTGAAAACAACAGGATCAGAGGGGTCAGGAGGAATCCACTTGGATTTATCCTTCACTACTGAAAAATCGTTATATGTAGCTGTATCACCTAAAAAAAACTTTTTAATAAGTAGTTTCCTGTAAAAACGAAACATCAACCCTTGTTTGGAAAGAGTCATACCTTGCTGTTGGTACAAAAGAGAATCCTTTCTTTAAGACATTGATCTGGCAGTCAGTAAGAGTAACATTTGAGAGATTAACAATAGAGGGGTATCATCATTGGTCACTCTCGTATTTAATATTGTTGGTCGTATCGGTTTTAGTAGGGGTAACCCTTGGCTCTGCCTCTCCCTCTGCTTCAATTGTAATAGTAGCCTCTTATGTATTGGTCTCTGTTTGATGCATTCTCGCTTGTTTGGCCTAGTTGCCCTCGGTGTACCTTCTTCATGGGCCATATCTGGTCTAAAAAAGAAGAATGTGAAGGACCTGCTACTGGTATATTAGTGGGACTAGAGAGAGGAGAAGTGAAACAATCTTCCGAATCACTTCTAATCCTTTTATTTCTTTTACTTGGTGACCCCAAATTTTCTGCTGGTCTCTTGGTTTTCTGATGTATATTATCTATGTATTGTCTGGGATCTTGATTACTCCTAAAACGTGACCTAGATCTGGAATAAGGATTTCTTGGGTTCTTTTTTGGTCTTGACCATGGATAAATTGAACCCCTTCTGTAATCTTCTGTATCCCTATGTAATTTGTTAACCTTAACTTCTTTTGATTTCACTTCTAAAACTATCCATCCTTCTATTAACATCTATAATAACTTCTTCAAATTTGGGATCAGTATTCTTTAACATTTCTAATTTTTCAGTGACATTTGGTGTCAAAATGTCGTTCCTTTTTTGTTTTTTGAGGTTTCAATAATGAGAATCATTAGATCAAGAGAACACATGTTCAGGATAGAACACCACTGATTGAGGAAGTCCTCATCATCAGTGAAAAGCCGAGGTTCCTTCATGATTCTCAGACCCCTAGGGATCTTTTGATTTCTACAATACTGCAATAACGTAGCATAATGTAATTCATTTTGTATAATAGATTTATTGATCTTGATCATATTAGTCCACATGTCTATAAGAGATTCAATAGAATCTTCTTCCACCTCCAATACTACATCATAAAACTCTTCCTTAACCTCTAACCATTTAGTAGGCGGACAATTAAAATAAACACAACATTTACTACTACTACTTGACATTTCTAAAGCGCTACTAGGGTTACGCAGCGCTGTACAATTTAACATAGAAGGACAGTCCCTGCTCAAGGAGCTTACAATCTAAAGGACAAATGTACAGTCAGTCAAATAGGGGCAGTCTAGATTTCCTGAAAGGTATAAAGGTTAGGTGCCGAAAGCAACATTGAAGAGGTGGGCTTTGAGCAAAGATTTGAAGATGGGTAGGGAGGGGGCTTGGCGTAAGGGCTCAGGAAGTTTATTCCAAGCATAGGGTGAGGCGAGGCAGAATGAGCAGAGCCTAGAGTTGGCGGTGGTGGAGAAGGGTACTGAGAAGAGGCATTTGTCCTGTGAGCGGAGGTTACGGGCGGGAACGTAAGGGGAAATGAGGGTAGAGAGGTAATGAGGGGCTGCAGACATTTATCTTTCAAAAGCTCATCAGTAACTTCACAGACCATTAATTCTAAACCCAAGCTATTCACTGATTCCTGAAGTTTAACCTTAAGAAAATGTCACCCCACCCCCCTCTTTTTACTAGATCTAGGTAACTCAGTGATATTATACCCAACAGGGAACAGAAGCTTCAAACTTAAACCATCTATACGAGAAAGCCATGTTTCTGTTATCAAAATGAGTCCAGGTTGTTGGCTTTCAATGAGGTCCCTAATTAAATCTACCTTATTTATTGATCTCGCATTAAAGTACAAGCAGAGAAGAGGAAGGTAATAGCCTATCAAACAGTACTCATCCAAACTGCACAATATGTCCAGATATATTGCCTATCATTCTACCTTATGGACATTTATATAAAGCTCTCATGACTTAGAAGGAAAATAAGACAGTTGGAAATCCTAACCACCTGTGTTCATCTCCTCCCCCCTCCCCCGCCCTATCATGTGGGCATAAAGTATGTGCAAAGCTTTATCTGGCTCTTTCCATGGCAACAAATGTTACCTGGTGGTACACATACCCCCAGATTCTATAAAGATCGCCCAAATTTGATTGCAATCCTGTGTTTCACGCGCAACTAAGTTAATGCGTGAAAGCATGGTCTGAAATCAAAAAAACTTTTCCCTCACTGCAAAAGTGGGGTCCCAGATCCCCCCAAAAAATCATGTGTAGAAGTATGGGCTAAAATCACAGAGAAAGAGAAGCCATGCGCTTCTTAATTTGTTTGAGGGGTGCATGAAAGAATATCAACTGCAGTGCAAGGTTCCTTTGCAGAGAATCACGATCTCAGATCAAAAACATAGCTTCCTTGCAGCATGTGAAAGAAAACAGGAAGAGAAGCCCCGGGGGGGGGGCTGTCGAACATGCCAGATGGTCGGATTAGCGAAGGTCAGATAATGTAGTCTGTACTGTAGTTCCTACCATTCTTGAATTCTGCTGTACAGCTCGTCCATGTTGCAGTCTCTTCCTCAGTAGCTCTAAGCTTATTTGAGATGGTTTCTTTTTTCCCGGTACCTGAGACAAATTCTCAGCCTTTTTCCAGAAATCCTTACTTCTTTCCACAGGAGCTGCACATTCTGGTCTAGTGGGGTAGATGTTTTCGGCTGCGGGGGAAGGGTGCGAGTATCCGGTCTCGAGTCACATCATGCCCCAGGGATTGTTCCTGTCCTCCACTCCCAGTTGCTAGTTCCAGTGGGACCACTTTGGCATAATTCTGCTCTCTCCGTCACATCTGACAAAGGTATAGGTTGGTCCAGCAGCAATAGATATAGAGAGCTCAGAAAACCCTCGCTTCTGAACTCTTTTGTGGTTTCCCATTTTAGCAGAAAGAAACAGCGTGCTACTAGTACTTAGCACGTGATGGCCATCTTGGATCCAAAGCTGACATTTTTGAATCACTATTTAGAAAATAAATTATTTTTGTACCGGATTTCACTGTCTCCGTCGCTAATTTGGGCGCCCCGCCAGCCGAGGCAGAGAGGAGCCTTGGCCAGGAAAGTGAATTATCACTTAGCCCAAGAAGCCCGCGTTTGCCCTGTGTAGCAGGAAGTGACGCCGGAGGAAGTCCCGTCCAGCAGCCCGAATTCGAAGCTGCGGTCTTGGGGAAGGAGCACTCCCTCGACGCTACGCTGTTCCCGCCGAGTTTTTTCGGCGAAGACCCGAGCCAAACATCCACCCCTAGGAGTAGGGGCAACATGGATAACATCCAGGTGGAAGCCCGAACCACACAGGAGATGGCGGATCGACAGCTGGGACCTGCATTGCAACTCCTACCCCTAGAGAAGCCATCTAAGGTGACGTTGGAGTCTTTGTGGGGGGCGATGGAATCTTTGCATAAAATATGTTTAACTTTTGTTTCTAGCTCTCAAGCTAACACTTTAAAGATAGAATCTTTACAGAACAATTTGGCTTCTCAAGCTAGTAATTTAAAGCAATGTGAGACTACCATCTCTTCATTGAAAGAACAAGAATGTAAACTGTTCCAAAATGCGGACTTGATGCACAGGAAGATTGAAAATCTAGAAAATGGGGCTAGAAATTTAAATTTGAGGTTTTTGAACTTTCCCTTTGTAAAATACACCCCATTAAGAGACATGTTTCATAAGTTGCTGAAGGAAACTTTAAATTATTCTGATACAAACTTCCCCCCAATACAAAAACTTTATATGATTCCTGCTCGAGCACCTAAGGAAAAAGATAATGAGCTTACTGAAAAAGTTTTGGAACATTTAGATGTATCCGCGCTGCTCGAGCAATCACAAGAATTGGTTGAGTATAGATCCACTTTGTTGGTATCTTTTGTTTTTTTGGCGGATAAGGAAGCTATCTTGAGGCAATATCTGAGACAAACCTCTTCTATGGTTTTTCTGGGGGAACGATTCCAACTATTTCCAGATGTATCGAGAACCACACAGGAACGGAGGAAAAAATTCCTGATGATGAGACAAGAGACAGTACAGATAGGAGCTAAGTTCCAGCTTCGATTTCCTTGCAAATGTGTAGTTTCCTATGAAAATAAGACTTATCATTTCTTTGAGCCTTTACAACTCCGTTCATTTTTGAATGCAAAGCTGCCTAACCCGCCATAAGGATCCAACAGAGCGGACTGTATGTGTTTATTAGTGACAACCTGATGCCATACTTGTATTATAATTTTATATTTCTTTGTTAAATATCCTTATCCTCTTGTAAGGTTTCATTTCAGTCTCCCTAAATAGAGGACTATGAAGACTAATAGTTTCCTATGGGATTTTCCCAAATAATGATTACTGTTATTGACATTATTGTGTTATTTCTTTTTTTTTTTTTTTTTTTTTTTTTTTTTTAAACAGCAATCATCTTTTATTGTCAGTCAAAAGAATGAAAGTATAGTAGTTCTGCAAAATATATTTTCTATAATAAAAGGAAATAATTAAAATTTTCTGAGAATCAAATTCAGTTCGGCATACAGTCTGAAATGTTTGTGCATTTAATAAAAGAGGCACAGGGGAAGGAAGATAGGATCCTTATATCATATTTTTTTTTTTACATTTGTGGAGGCAGAGGCTGAATAACTGTCCCTATTGACACACAGTTTCCTAAACTAAAACTGTGTTATTTCTTGACAAAGCTTTGCTTTGGTATGTAATTTAAAAGTTATAAATAAATAAATAAAAAAAATTTATTTTTGTACCTTTGTTCTCTGGTCATTTAAATTTTCTTTTTTAAATCGTGTTGGTCCCAGTCTCTGGTTTCTGCTTTACTGTTTTCTCTTAACTCTCTTGCCAAGGTCTTCAGTCCATTTGACATTTCTTCTCTCCTTATCCATCATCTATCTTCCCTTTATGTCCTTGTTCTTTTTCTCCCCCCATGTTCAGCTTTTCCCTTCTCTTATGTTCCTATCTTCAGTTTCTCTCTTCTGTGTCCCTATCCTGTCCCCATGTTCAGCATTTCCTTCTCTGTGTCCCTGTCTTCCTCTTTGCAGCATCTCCTTTGTGTCCCAGCCCTCTTCTTCAGCATCTCTCCTGTTTCTCCAGCATCACTCCTATGTCTCTTCCCCCCCCCCCCCCAGTGTCCAACATCACCCCTCTTTTCCTGTCCCTATGATCCCCACCCCCATGTCTAGCATTTTCCTTCTGTATCCCTATTCCCTCTCCATGTCTGACGTTGTTCTGTGTCTCTACGTCATCCAGCATTGCCCGTGCTCCCTTCTTTGTCCCTATCCTTCCCCATGTCCAGCTTATCCCATCTCTCTGCCCTCCATGACCAACATGGCCTAGCACTTTTTCCCTCTCCACTCTTTCCTCATACAGCATCTTTCCCTCCTTTCATGGGTCCAGTATCTATCCCCCTCTCTTCCATCCATCTCCCCACAGTATGGCATCTCTTTTCCTTCTATTCCTTCTCCCCTCCCTCTTTCATTCTCTGTGCAGCATGTGACCCTACCTTTATGTGTTCAGTATCTTTCACCCTCTTTTCCCTCCATCTCCCACAATCCAGCATCTCTCCTGTCTCTCACCTATAATTTGGCTTCTCTCAGGCCCCCCCCCCACGAACTAGTCTGGCATCTCACCTTCTCTCCTTGACTCCCCTCCCCCTGCCATACTCCAGCATCACTCCAGTCCTCCTCCTCCCCCTTTCGGGTCCTGCTCACTTTTCTCCCGCAAGTTTAGCATCTTTCCTGCCATCAACCCCCACAAAACTCCTTCTTCACATGAGTCCAGCATCCCTTCTGCCCTCTCCTCTACAAGTCCAGGGTAGCTCCTGCCCCCAACCCCACATGGGTCCAGCAGTTCTCCTGCTCCTCTCCCTTGTAGTCCTTCAAAACTATCTTTGCTGGCTGCAGCAGTGATAAACACATGCCTCCTGTGGCTGGCCCTGGAGCCTTTCCTCTCCTCTAATGCCCACTTCCTGTTTACACATGGGCAGGACCCTACAGAGGAAAGGCTCCATGGCAGACTGCAGGTAGTATGTATTTATCGCTGCTGCAGCCAGCAAGAGATACAGCTTTGAAGGACTTGGGCTGGGGCAGGAGAGGTGCTGGACCCTTCATGGGGTGGGGGCGGGGAGAGCTGCTGGACTTGCAAGGATAGGGAGAGGGGCAGGACTGATGCTGCAACTGTGAAGGAAGGGAAGAGAGAAGCACCAGAGAAACACCACTGCACACTGCAAACTTGAATTAAAATAAAATTAAAAAAAGAAAAGAAAAAAAAGGCAGTGTCAGGGTGAGGCTGGGGATTAACTGAATCCCTTCAAGTTCCTGACCATATGCCACCAGGGGGAGGGCAGAATCTTGTGCAGCATACTAGGAAGCTCTGAGACACACCAGTTGAGAAGCACTAACCTAGAGACTGAGAATGGTGAACATGTAGTTAAAACTTAAGTCATTGCTCATTAATTCACCTGATATTTGTCAGACTACTCAATTATTGCTGTCCTATGTGGACGACATTCTAATGGTACTACCTGTATTCGATAAGTTGAAAGATACTGTTGCCAGGGTATCATCCTGCATGTTAGGGTCCCACATTGGGCCTTGAAAAACATGCTGAAATTGAATTCAAGTAAAACCAAGGTGCTTTGGTTTAGAAATCCTCAAATTGTTACACTGTAGGAGTATTTCCCCTGTGTGTCTCACCTTGCAGGTCTTGGCCTATATAAGCCTATGACAGTCCTGTTACAACAAGATGGCTGCATCCACCCCTGACCCGCACATCTCTTTGTCAGCAAGAAACAGCTTTGCAGCTTTTGCAGCTGTGGGCAAACCAGGCCCCCCTTATCTCCCTGAGAGGCTGGCTCCAGCAAGGCGGGTGAGAAACAGAAAATGCATACCAAAATGTAACAACTTGAAGGTCAAGAACAACGGACTGTTCTTGCCAGGCAGTGAGCCGAAAAAGATCCAGATTGGTCCCGGCTGGTCACCTGTGCATCAGGGACTGAGGAGAGCGGGAACAAGGAGAAAGGAGTTAGTTGGAAACCTTGGAAGAAGGTGGAGGTGGAAAGAAGACCAGGGAGACCTAATAAGGTCCACCAACTGATTAACTGTGTATCTGGAGGAAAGTATCGTGGTTTAGCTGTACCTGCACTGAGTGACCTGTGCCCTCGTTGTCTGCTGCAGAGTTCCCTTCCAGCTCTGACTGAGACACGCTACCATATCAGCTTGAGTCTGTGAGGTGTCTCGTGCATTCCCAGCAGGCATCGGCACCGAGAGGACCGCTCACCCTCTGTTCAGGAGGTGTCGATGCGCTCCACTCTGGACAGTCCGGAACAGCCTCCACGCCCGGAACAGACTCTGACATCGACACCTGCATCGGCTTCCACGTCTTTCTCCACAGCCGCTCTGCACGAGAGTCTCCGGGCCGTTCTCCCAGAGATTCTGGGAGAGCTGTTGCGCCCTTCCCCTCCGGTACCGGGGGTGCTTGCGCCACCGGTACCGTCGAGTGAGGCGCCGGCTGGCCCCTTGCCCGGGGTGAGGTCTCCGACATCGGTGCCGCTTGCGGTACCGACTGCGGTTGCCTCCCAGGAAGGCTCCCCGACTACGTCGGCGGAGGGAGCTTCGCCGGTGCGGGCGCGGGAGTCTACCTCTCGACGCTCCCGCCGGGGTTCCACGGAGTCTAGCCGGGCACGGCTTCAGACACAGGTTTGTGAACTTGTCTGATACCGATGGTGAGGCCTCATGGGAGGAAAAGGAGGACATAAGATATTTCTCTGACGAGGAGTCTGATGGTCTTCCCTCTGATCCCACTCCCTCTCCTGAAAGGCAGCTTTCTCCTCCCGAGAGTCTGTCTTTTGCTTCCTTTGTCCGGGCGATGTCTACGGCCATCCCCTTCCCGGTGATTGTGGAGGACGAGCCCAGGGCTGAAATGTTTGAGCTCCTGGACTATCCTTCTCCACCTAAGGAAGCGTCCACAGTACCCAAGCATCATGTCCTCAAAAAGACATTGCTGGCGAACTGGAACAAGCCATTAACTAACCCCCACATTCCCAAGAAGATCGAGTCCCAGTACCGGATCCATGGGGACCCAGAGCTGATGCGCACTCAGTTGCCTCACGACTCTGGAGTTGTGGATTTAGCCCTAAAGAAGGCTAAGAGTTCTAGGGAGCATGCTTCGGCGCCCCCGGGCAAGGACTCTAGAACCTTAGACTCCTTTGGGAGGAAGGCCTACCATTCCTCTATGCTCGTGGCCAAAATTCAGTCTTACCAGCTCTACACGAGCATACACATGCGGAATAATGTGCGGCGGTTGGCGGGCTTGGTGGATAAGCTCCCCCATGAGCAAGCCAAGCCTTTTCAGGAGGTGGTCAGGCAGCTGAAGGCGTGCAGAAAATTCCTGGCCAGAGGGGTGTATGACACCTTTGATGTTGCGTCCAGGGCCGCTGCTCAAGGTGTGGTGATGCGCAGACTCTCATGGCTGCGTGCCTCCGACCTAGAGAATAGACTCCAGCAGCGGATTGCGGACTCGCCTTGCCGTGCGGATAACATTTTTGGAGAGAAAGTCGAGCAGGTGGTAGAGCAGCTCCACCAGCGGGATACCGCTTTCGACAAGTTCTCCCGCTGGCAGCCTTCAGCTTCTACCTCTACAGGTAGACGATTTTTTGGGGGAAGGAGGACTGTTCCCTACTCTTCTGGTAAGCGTAGGTACAATCCTTCTTCTCGACAGTCTGCGGCCCATGCTAAGCCCCAGCGCGCTTGCTCTCGTCAGCAGCGTGCGCCTCAGCAAGGCCCCTTGGTTCCCCAGCAAAAGCAAGGGACGAGCTTTTGACTGGCTCCAGCAGAGCATAGCCGACATCCAAGTGTCAGTGCCAGGCGACCTGCCAGTCGGAGGGAGGTTGAAAGCTTTTCACCAAAGGTGGCCTCTCATAACCTCCGATCAGTGGGTTCTCCAAATAGTCCGGCAAGGATACACCCTCAATTTGAACTCAAAACCTCCAAATTGTCCACCGGGAGCTCAGTCTTACAGCTTCCAGCACAAGCAGGTACTTGCAGAGGAACTCTCCGCCCTTCTCAGCGCCAATGCGGTCGAGCCCGTGCCATCCGGGCAAGAAGGGCTGGGATTCTATTCCAGGTACTTCCTTGTGGAAAAGAAAACAGGGGGGATGCGTCCCATCCTAGACCTAAGGGCCCTGAACAAATATCCGGTCAAAGAAAAGTTCAGGATGCTTTCCCTGGGCACCCTTCTCCCCATGATTCAGGAAAACGATTGGCTATGCTCTCTGGACTTGAAGGACGCCTACACACACATTCCGATACTGCCAGCTCACAGACAGTATCTGCGATTTCAGCTGGGCACACGTCACTTCCAGTACTGTGTGCTACCCTTTGGGCTCGCCTCTGCGCCCAGAGTGTTCACGAAGTGCTTGGCTGTAGTAGCAGCGGCACTTCGCAGACTGGGGGTACAAGTGTTCCCATATCTCGACGATTGGTTGGTGAAGAACACATCCGAGGCAGGAGCTCTACAGTCCATGCAGATGACTATTCGCCTCCTGGAGCTACTGGGGTTTGTGATAAGTTATCCAAAGTCCCATCTTCTCCCAGTGCAGAAACTCGAATTCATAGGAGCTCTGCTGGATTCCCGGACGGCTCGCACCTATCTCCCAGAGACGAGAGCCAACAACTTGTTGTCCCTCGTCTCGCGGGTGCGAGCGTCCCAGCAGATCACAGGTCGGCAGATGTTGAGATTACTGGGCCACATGGCCTCCACAGTTCATGTGACTCCCATGGTCCGCCTTCACATGAGATCTGCCCAATGGACCCTAGCTTCCCAGTGGTTTCAGGCTGCTGGGGATCTAGAAGACGTGATCCACCTGTCCACGAGTTTTCTCAAATCCCTGTATTGGTGGACGATTTGGTCCAATTTGACTCTGGGACGTCCTTTCCAAATTCCTCAGCCACAAAAAGTGCTGACCACGGATGCGTCTCTCCTGGGGTGGGGAGCTCATGTCGATGGGCTTCACACCCAAGGAAGCTGGTCCCTCCAGGAACGCGATCTGCAGATCAATCTTCTGGAGTTACGAGCGGTCTGGAACGCTCTGAAGGCTTTTAGAGATCGGCTGTCCCACCAAATTATCCAAATTCAGACAGAAAACCAGGTTGCCATGTATTACATCAACAAGCAGGGGGGCACCGGATCTCGCCCCCTGTGTCAGGAAGCCGTCAGCATGTGACTCTGGGCTCGCCGTCACGGCATGGTGCTCCAAGCCACTTATCTGGCAGGCGTAAACAACAGTCTGGCCGACAGGTTGAGCAGGATTATGCAACCTCACGAGTGGTCGCTCAATTCCCGTGTAGTGCGACAGATCTTCCAGGTGTGGGGCACCCCCTTGGTAGATCTCTTCGCATCTCGAGCCAACCACAAAGTCCCTCAGTTCTGTTCCAGGCTTCAGGCCCACGGCAGACTGGCATCGGATACCTTCCTCCTGGACTGGGGGGAGGGTCTGCTGTATGCTTATCCTCCCATACCTCTGGTGGGGAAGACTTTGTTGAAACTCAAGCAAGACCGAGGCACCATGATTCTGATTGCTCCTTTTTGGCCGCGTCAGATCTGGTTCCCTCTTCTTCTGGAGTTGTCCTCCGAAGAACCGTGGAGATTGGAGTGTTTTCCGACCCTCATCACACAGGACGAAGGGGCGCTTCTGCATCCCAACCTCCGGTCCCTGGCGTAGACTTTGCCTCTTTGGGTCTGTCAGAGGGTGTCTCCCGCATCTTGCTTGCTTCCAGGAAAGATTCCACTAAGAGGAGTTCCTCCTTTTTATGGCGGAGGTTTGCCGTCTGGTGTCACAGCAAGGCCCTAGATCCTCGCTCTTGTCCTACACAGACCCTGCTTGAATACCTTCTGCACTTGTCTGAGTTTGGTCTCAAGGCCAACTCTGTAAGGGTTCACCTTAGTATGATCAGTGCATACCATTACCGTGTGGAAGGTAAGTCGATCTCAGTACAGCCTTTAGTTGTTCGCTTCATGAGAGTTTTGCTTTTGTCAAAGCCCCCCGTCAAACCTCCTACAGTGTCATGGGATCTCAATGTCGTTCTCACCCAGCTGATGAAACCTCCTTTTGTGCCACTGAACTCCTGCCATCTGAAGTACTTGACCTGGAAGGTCATTTTCTTGGTGGCAGTAACTTCAGCTCGTAGAGTCAGTGAGCTTCAAGCCCTAGTAGCTCATGCTCCTTATACCAAATTTCATCATAATAGAGTAGTCCTCCGCACTCACCCTAAGTTCTTGCCAAAGGTGGTGTCAGAGTTCCATCTGAACCAGTCAATTGTCTTGCCAACATTCTTTCCCCGTCCTCATTCCTGCCCTGCTGAACGTCAGCTGCACACATTGGACTGCAAAATAGCATTGGCCTTCTATCTGGAGCGGACACAGCTCAACAGACAGTCCGCCCAATTGTTTGTTTCTTTTGATCCCAACAGGAGGGGAGTGGCTGTGGGGAAACGCACCTTATCCAATTGGCTAGCAGATTGCATTTCCTTCACTTATGGCCAGGCTGGGCTGGCTCTTGAGGGTCATGTCACGGCTCACAATGTTAGAGCCATGGCAGCGTCAGTGGCCCACTTGAAGTCAGCCACTATTGAAGAGATCTGCAAAGCTGCGACGTGGTCATCTGTCCACACATTCACATCTCATTACTGCCTGCAGCAGGATACCCGACGCGACAGTCGGTTCGGGCAGTCAGTGCTTCAGAATCTGTTCGGGGTTTAGGATCCAACTCCACCCCCCTAGGCCCATGTTTATTCTGTTCCAGGCTACACTCTCAGTTAGTTGGATAAATTGTTAGGTCCATCTCAGTTATGTCCTTGCCGTTGCGAAGCCCAATTGACCTTGTTTGTTGTTTTGAGTGAGCCTGGGGGCTAGGGATACCCCATCAGTGAGAACAAGCAGCCTGCTTGTCCTCGGAGAAAGCGAATGCTACATACCTGTAGAAGGTATTCTCCGAGGACAGCAGGCTGATTGTTCTCACAAACCTGCCCGCCTCCCCTTTGGAGTTGTGTCTTCCCTTCTCTTTGTCTTGCTACATATGAGACTGGTCGGCACGAGCCGGTTTCGGGCGGGAAGACGGCCGCGCATCGGCACGCGAGGGCTAGCAAAGACTTTGCTAGTGAAGATTCCGGATTGGAGGGGCTGCCGTGGACGTCACCCATCAGTGAGAACAATCAGCCTGCTGTCCTCGGAGAATACCTTCTACAGGTATGTAGCATTCGCTTTGCCTGATATACCATAATAAATCTAATATATATATATCAGCCTGCGTATTTGGCTAGGTTCCAAGGTTCCCACCCCTAGACCTAGTACAGGATTATTTGCTTGCAGATAGTTTGGGGAACCTGGACATAGGTAATTTATTATCTGTGATTATCCTACAACACCTAAACAATTTATACTATTTGGGGATAGGGGTATTTCCAATTGAAGATAAATCTAAGATTTTGGGGGTGGTCATTAACTCACGGTTAACCTTTGAACCACAAGTAAACTTGCTTTGGAAAAAAGCAGTGTTCAAGCTGAGACAGTTGAGATTGGTAAAACCATTGTTTGATCAACCAGCTTTTAGGCTACTAATTCAGATGCTATTACTGAAACAACTTGATTATTGTAATGCTCTCTACTCAGGTCTTTCTGTAAAACTTAGGAAGGTTCAGCTTATTCAAAACACCTCGGCTAGACTGATTGTTAGGCTCAAAAAATTTGGTAGCATCTCTTTACATGATTAAACTACATTAGCTCCTGTTTTGTGAGAGAATATTGTTTAAATCTGTATGATTTTTTTCTGGCTATTTATGGCCTTACATCTGAACTTGTGACCAATTTAATCTGTGCACCTTTTTCTAGATCTTCTTTCTAGTTAAAATCCTTGAAGATTCTTCGTCCTCTAGGTACTAGAGGGGTGAGATTTTCCAGAATGACAGGCTCTGTTTTTCCTCCTTTGATTTCCAAATGGAATATTTTACCTTTGGATATTAGATTGAATTATTTTGCTTTTTGTAACAAGCTTAAGATTCTTTTATTTGATAATAGCTATCTTTAAATGAGGCCTTCTAATTATAAGTACATAAGTACATAAGTAGTGCCATACTGGGAAAGACCAAAGGTCCATCTAGCCCAGCATCTTGTCACCGACAGTGGCCAATCCAGGTCAAGGGCACCTGGCACACTCCCCAAACGTAAAAACATTCCAGACAAGTTATACCTAAAAATGCGGAATTTTTCCAAGTCCATTTAATAGCGGTCTATGGACTTGTCCTTTAGGAATCTATCTAACCCCTTTTTAAACTCCGTCAAGCTAACCGCCCGTACCACGTTGTCCGGCAACGAATTCCAGAGTCTAATTACACGTTGGGTGAAGAAAAATTTTCTCCGATTCGTTTTAAATTTACCACACTGTAGCTTCAACTCATGCCCTCTAGTCCTAGTATTTTTGGATAGCGTGAACAGTCGCTTCACATCCACCCGATCCATTCCACTCATTATTTTATACACTTCTATCATATCTCCCCTCAGCCGTCTCTTCTCCAAGCTGAAAAGCCCTAGCCTTCTCAGCCTCTCTTCGTAGGAAAGTCATCCCATCCCCACTATCATTTTCGTCGCCCTTCGCTGTACCTTTTCCAATTCTACTATATCTTTTTTGAGATACGGAGACCAGTACTGAACACAATACTCCAGGTGCGGTCGCACCATGGAGCGATACAACGGCATTATAACATCCGCACACCTGGACTCCATACCCTTCCTAATAACACCCAACATTCTATTCGCTTTCCTAGCCGCAGCAGCACACTGAGCAGAAGGTTTCAGCGTATCATCGACGACGACACCCAGATCCCTTTCTTGATCCGTAACTCCTAACGCGGAACCTTGCAAGACGTAGCTATAATTCGGGTTCCTCTTACCCACATGCATCACTTTGCACTTGTCAACATTGAACTTCATCTGCCACTTGCACGCCCATTCTCCCAGTCTCGCAAGGTCCTCCTGTAATCGTTCACATTCCTCCTGCGACTTGACGACCCTGAATAATTTTGTGTCATCGGCGAATTTAATTACCTCACTAGTTATTCCCATCTCTAGGTCATTTATAAATACATTAAAAAGCAACGGACCCAGCACAGACCCCTGCGGGACCCCACTAACTACCCTCCTCCACTGAGAATACTGGCCACGCAATCCTACTCTCTGCTTCCTATCTTTCAACCAGTTCTTAATCCATAATAATACCCTACCTCCGATTCCATGACTCTGCAATTTCTTCAGGAGTCTTTCGTGCGGCACTTTGTCAAACGCCTTCTGAAAATCCAGATATACAATATCAACCGGCTCCCCATTGTCCACATGTTTGCTTACCCCCTCAAAAAAATGCATTAGATTGGTGAGGCAAGACTTCCCTTCACTAAATCCGTGCTGACTTTGTCTCATCAGTCCATGTTTTTGTATATGCTCTGCAATTTTATTCTTAATAATAGCCTCCACCATCTTGCCCGGCACCGACGTCAGACTCACCGGTCTATAATTTCCCGGATCTCCTCTGGAACCCTTCTTAAAAATCGGAGTAACATTGGCTACTCTCCAGTCTTCCGGTACTACACTCGATTTTAGGGACAGATTGCATATTTCTAACAGTAGCTCCGCAAGTTCATTTTTTAGTTCTATTAATACTCTGGGATGAATACCATCAGGTCCCGGTGATTTACTACTCTTCAGCTTGCTGAACTGACCCATTACATCCTCCAAGGTTACAGAGAATTTGTTTAGTTTCTCCGACTCCCCCGCTTCAAATATTCTTTCCGGCACCGGTGTCCCCCCCCCCAAATCCTCCTCGGTGAAGACCGAAGCAAAGAATTCATTTAATTTCTCCGCTACGGCTTTGTCCTCCTTGATCGCCCCTTTAACACCATTTTCGTCCAGCGGCCCAACCGACTCTTTGGCCGGTTTCCTGCTTTTAATGTATCTAAAAAATTTTTACTATGTATTTTTGCTTCCAACGCTAATTTCTTCTCAAAGTCCTTTTTTGCCCTCCTTATCTCCGCTTTGCATTTGGCTTGGCATTCCTTATGATCTATCCTGTTACTTTCAGTTGGTTCTCTTCTCCACTTTCTGAAGGATTGTTTTTTGGCTCTAATGATTTCCTTTATCTTACTGTTTAGCCACGCCGGCTGACGTTTAGTCTTTTTTCCCTTTTTTCTAATACGTGGAATATATTTGTCCTGAACCTCCAGGATGGTGTTTTTAAACAGCATCCACGCCTGATGCAAGTTTTTTACTCTGCGAGCTGCTCCTTTCAGTCTTTTTTTCACCATTTTTCTCATTTTGTCGTAATCACCTTTTCTATAGTTAAACGCTAGCGTACTTGATTTCCTAGTTTCACTTCCTTCAATGCCAATATCAAAACCGATCATATTATGATCACTGTTATCAAGCGGCCCTCTTATCGTTACCCCCTGCACTAGATCATGAGCACCACTAAGGACTAAGTCTAGTATTTTTCCTTCTCTTGTCGGCTCCTGAACTAGCTGTTCCATGAAGCTGTCCTTGATTTCATCAAGAAATCTTACAGTGGGGGAAATAAGTATTTGATCCCTTGCTGATTTTGTAAGTTTGCCCACTGACAAAGACATGAGCAGCCCATAATTGAAGGGTAGGTTATTGGTAACAGTGAGAGATAGCACATCATAAATTAAATCCGGAAAATCACATTGTGGAAAGTATATGAATTTATTTGCATTCTGCAGAGGGAAATAAGTATTTGATCCCTCTGGCAAACAAGACCTAATACTTGGTGGCAAAACCCTTGTTGGCAAGCACAGCGGTCAGACGTCTTCTGTAGTTGATGATGAGGTTTGCACACATGTCAGGAGGAATTTTGGTCCACTCCTCTTTGCAGATCATCTCTAAATCATTAAGAGTTCTGGGCTGTCGCTTGGCAACTCGCAGCTTCAGCTCCCTCCATAAGTTTTCAATGGGATTAAGGTCTGGTGACTGGCTAGGCCACTCCATGACCCTAATGTGCTTCTTCCTGAGCCACTCCTTTGTTGCCTTGGCTGTATGTTTTGGGTCATTGTCGTGCTGGAAGACCCAGCCACGACCCATTTTTAAGGCCCTGGCGGAGGGAAGGAGGTTGTCACTCAGAATTGTACGGTACATGGCCCCATCCATTCTCCCATTGATGCGGTGAAGTAGTCCTGTGCCCTTAGCAGAGAAACACCCCCAAAACATAACATTTCCACCTCCATGCTTGACAGTGGGGACGGTGTTCTTTGGGTCATAGGCAGCATTTCTCTTCCTCCAAACACGGCGAGTTGAGTTCATGCCAAAGAGCTCAATTTTTGTCTCATCTGACCACAGCACCTTCTCCCAATCACTCTCGGCATCATCCAGGTGTTCACTGGCAAACTTCAGATGGGCCGTCACATGTGCCTTCCGGAGCAGGGGGACCTTGCGGGCACTGCAGGATTGCAATCCGTTATGTCGTAATGTGTTACCAATGGTTTTCGTGGTGACAGTGGTCCCAGCTGCCTTGAGATCATTGACAAGTTCCCCCCTTGTAGTTGTAGGCTGATTTCTAACCTTCCTCATGATCAAGGATACCCCACGAGGTGAGATTTTGCGTGGAGCCCCAGATCTTTGTCGATTGACAGTCATTTTGTACTTCTTCCATTTTCTTACTATGGCACCAACAGTTGTCTCCTTCTCGCCCAGCGTCTTACTGATGGTTTTGTAGCCCATTCCAGCCTTGTGCAGGTGTATGATCTTGTCCCTGACATCCTTAGACAGCTCCTTGCTCTTGGCCATTTTGTAGAGGTTAGAGTCTGACTGATTCACTGAGTCTGTGGACAGGTGTCTTTCATACAGGTGACCATTGCCGACAGCTGTCTGTCATGCAGGTAACGAGTTGATTTGGAGCATCTACCTGGTCTGTAGGGGCCAGATCTCTTACTGGTTGGTGGGGGATCAAATACTTATTTCCCTCTGCAGAATGCAAATAAATTCATATACTTTCCACAATGTGATTTTCAGGATTTAATTTGTGATGTGCTATCTCTCACTGTTACCAATAACCTACCCTTCAATTATGGGCTGCTCATGTCTTTGTCAGTGGGCAAACTTACAAAATCAGCAAGGGATCAAATACTTATTTCCCCCACTGTATGTCCCTTGCGTGTACAGATGTTACATTAACCCAGTCTATATGCGGGTAATTGAAATCCCCCATTATTATTGTGTTGCCCAGTTTGTTTGCGTCCCTGATTTCCTTTAACATTTCCGCATCCGTCTGTTCGTCCTGGCCAGGCGGACGGTAGTACACTCCTATCACTATCCTTTTCCCCTTTGCACATGGAATTTCAATCCACAGTGATTCCAAGGAGTGTTTTGTTTCCTGCAGAATTTTCAGTCTATTTGATTCAAGGCTCTCGTTAATATACAATGCTACCCCTCCACCAATCCGATTCACCCTATCACTACGATATAATTTGTACCCCGGTATGACAGTGTCCCACTGGTTATCCTCCTTCCACCAGGTCTCAGAGATGCCTATTATATCTAATTTTTCATTTAGTGCAATATATTCCAACTCCCCCATCTTATTTCTTAGGCTCCTGGCATTCGCATATAGACATTTCAAACTATGTTTGTTGTTCCTAAGTACATCATGCTTAGTACTTGACAGTATTAATTGGCAATCTTTTGTCTGATTTTTATTGTTATTTAAAGATACCCGATCTACTACAATCTCTTTTGCAACCTCACTATCAGGATACTCTATCTTCCCTGTTATGGTGATATCTTTGAAAGATACCTTATCCCGAACCATGCTCTTTTGAGCGACTGTCGGCCTTCCCCCCATTTCTAGTTTAAAAGCTGCTCTATCTCCTTCTTAAACGCCGATGCCAGCAGCCTGGTCCCACTCTGGTTAAGATGGAGCCCATCCTTTCGGAATAGGCTCCCCCTTCCCCAGAATGTTGCCCAGTTCCTAACAAATCTAAAGCCCTCCTCCCTGCACCATCGTCTCATCCACGCATTGAGACTCTGGAGCTCTGCCTGTCTCTTGGGCCCTGTGCGTGGCACAGGTAGCATTTCAGAAAATGCTACTCTGGAGGATCTGGATTTCAGCTTTCTACCTAAGAGCCTAAATTTTGCTTCCAGAACCTCTCTCCCACATTTTCCTATGTCATTAGTACCCACATGTACCAAGACAGCCGTCTCCTCCCCAGCACTATATAAAATCCTATCTAGGTGACGCGTGAGGTCCGCCACCTTCGCACCAGGCAGGCAAGTCACCAGGCGATCCTCACGTCCACCAGCCACCCAGCTATCTATATGCCTAATGATCGAATCACCAAGTACAACAGCTGTCCTAACCTTTCCCTCCCGGGCAACATTTGGAGATATATCCTCGGTGCGAAAGGATAATACATCCCCTGGTGGGCAGGTCCTGGCTACAGGAGTACTTCCTACTTCACCAGGGTGATGCTCTCCTTCTAGGAGACCTCCCTCCTCCAAGGTAGCACAGGGGCTACCTGACTGGAGGTGGGACTTCTCTACAACATCCCTGGAGGTCTCCTCTATGTACCTCTCTGTCTCCCTCAGCTCCATCAAGTCTGCTACTCTAGCCTCAAGAGAACGGACACGTTCTCTGAGAGCTAGGAGCTCTTTGCATCGGGCACACACATATGACACCTCACCAATTGGGAGATAATCATACATGTGACACTCAATGCAAAAGACTGGATAGCACCCCTCTCGCTGCTGGACTGCTGACTCCATCTTAGTGTTTTTTGAGTTTTTCCGTAATTTAAAACTTGCTAAAGTATTAAGGATATCAGCCTATCACTAACTTACAGTTCCTCCTTTAAACCCCAATCTTCAAGTTCCGAAAGCACAAGCAAAATTTGTTCACTTACCAGAGAAATATCCTCTTCTCCCAGAACTTATTAGAAGGAAAGCTTTCGCGCGCCGTTAGGCACCTTGAGCAGAGGCCCCGAGTGGATCGGAACGGACCTTGGAGTCACTCCGGCGAAGGCTCCGAGGATATGCAGATGAGCTGCAAGTCCTCCACGGCACCTGAGAAGGCAACCGGTGGGAGAGCTGGGCACCTCTCAACCAAGAAAAGGCTTACCAGGGGTTAGGCCGAAGCCAGCATTCCTCCCCCTGAGGGTCACCTGATCCTGGCTAAGAAGTACCTGGTAGCTCTGGGTAGGTGGAGCGAAAGCCCTGGGTAACTATGGCGAAGACCCTGGGAAGGTCGGGGTGGATTTGGGAGTCACCCCGGATGCAGCTGTGAGGATATGCAGAACGCTGAAAGTCCTCCACAGCACCTGGTAGGAGCACTGTGCACCTTGAGCAGAGGCCCCGAGTGGATCGGAACGGACCTGGGAGTCACTCCGGCGAAGGCTCCGAGGATATGCAGATGAGCTGCAAGTCCTCCACGGCACCTGAGAAGGCAACCGGTGGGAGAGCTGGGCACCTCTCAACCAAGAAAAGGCTTACCAGGGGTTAGGCCGAAGCCAGCATTCCTCCCCCTGAGGGTCACCTGATCCTGGCTAAGAAGTACCTGAGATATTGTTGGAAACTTATGTTAATTCTGTGATATATTCTTGTGCCATTATTGTGAACCACATTGGACCCAAGTTAGGGGATATAGCTGTATACAAGAGATGTATTGGTATTGCTTCTTACTTTGTTTATTCTTTTTCTTACAATACCTGTTTTCCACATACCTTGTGTAATTGGGTATGCTTTTTAAATCTCTTGGATTTCCAATGTTCTTAGTTTTTGCTGCAGCATCCCTTTGCATTGAGCAGAAATTGCTACTTCTATATCAAGGTTTCCCAAACTTGTCCTGGGAACACAGCAAGATTTTCTGGATACCCACAATTAATGTGCATGAAGACATTTGCTTACAAACCTGAGTCTCACTATATGCATGTTTACCTCCTGCATGCTCATTTTGGAAATCCTTAAAACCCCCACTGGCTATAGAGTTCCCAGAACAAATTTTTGAAGCCCTGCTTTAAACGGGAGGAGAGTGTACCGACAGTTTGGGGTCTAGCCCTATTTATGTCAGCATTTTCTTCAAACAATAAAAATGTAGCATATGAATAAAGCTAGCCTTTTCTTGTGCTTGAAATAGGCAACACTGTGCCTCCCTGTGAGTTGCTTGAATTGCTCTGATTAGAGCCAGTGCTTCCATTAGACAAACAAGGCAGTCGCCTAGCATGCCATGGTTTTCTCCCTTTATATCTAATTGGTAGCTGTATCTTCACCATATCTTTTCACTGAGCATCCCTATGGTCAACAAGGGGAACTAGTTTGATTAGTTCAACAGTAACTTCTGGCATTCAGGGCCAGTCTCGCATTATGAAATGAGACCCTGTAAACTTACAGCTTATATCATAAGACTGGTCCATGAGGGATCTGATACTCTATTATGTGCCATTCGTTTTGCTGGCTATAGGCACCTGATGAAGAGCTGAAGTGAGGATACAGTTCCTGGAGAAAAGGTGAGACTTTCTCGAATGCAACTTATGAACTTGTGTGCCTGGTGAGGGAGGGGCCATCTTCAGCCTCTCCTGGGTCCAAGCTGGGCTTTGCACTCCTGATGCTCCCAGAATGCCATTCAAGATTGCATTTTAGCCATCTGAGGAAGCTCCAAGTAATGAAGCATCTAATGCAGGCAGGCTTCTCTTTTGAGTCAAATTTCTGTGAAGGTTTTAATGTGTTTTCAGATAGCAAGAGCTAAATCCAGAGGAAGAATTGCAAAAGGAGTGAAGAAAAAATTTGAAGAGGAAAGTAAAGGAGAAGAGATGGAAACTGCAAGAATTTTCTGCAAGAACATAGCTATACAATTGCAGTTAACAACCATTTTGATTTTTACAACCACTCCCCCTCCTCTCCACTCCCCCTCAAGATTTTTGCTAGATAAGTTTTCTCTTCTTGTGCAACAGAGGCATGGAATTGTTGGCGTTAATGGAATTTTGAAAATGGCAGATACAAATCAAGGTAAGATATACACAAAAAGTAGCACGTATGAGTTTATTTTGTTGGGCAGACTGGATGGACCATGCAGGTCTTTTTCTGCCGTCATCTACTATGTTACTATGTATGTTCTGTCAGAGCCTTTCTTAGTATGTGAGAGGAATGAGCTTCTACAGCTGTCACCTAAATATTTTTCAAGACTGTTTGAATATGTATTTAACTGAATATGGAAACATTTGCAGATCAGATAATTGAGACACTGTGAGGCTCATTTTCAAAGCACTTAGCCTCCCAAAGTTCCATAGAAACCTATGGAACTTAGCCTCCCAAAGTGCTTTGAAAATATGCCTCTGTGCCATTCATTTTTTATGATTGGGGATTAGGCTGAATAGAAACCAGAACAGATTATGTACATTGCATTTTGAGATTAAGGACTTCATCATGTCAGAAGTTTTATGAATAGCAAGTGTTTCCCTGGTTGCCAATTTCTTAAATTTAATATAATATTTATTAAAGGGTTTTTTTAAGATACTCATTTTTTTTAAACAAATCTGTTTGCCATTTTGTTGGCCAGGCTCTACTTGAAGCAATACATTCTGAACTGATGATGAACAGTTCCAAAGGCAGAAGTACTGGCACTGTCCTCTGATTAAAAGTGGCCTTGAAGTTATGGATTAGAAGCATGTCTTTATGAACTACAGAGTTTTAATCTTAGGATACTAGTTTAACTGCCTGGCTTTGCTGCCTTTTTACTCACTAGCTTTCTCAAAGAACCTTCATAAATTAGCCATAATACGTCAGTGAAACTTTGACTAACACAGTGCGCCCACTCAGTAGGAACTATAAAAAGCTCTAAGATATTTTTAGGAAATTAAAATGATGGGTAGGTGGTTACCTTTTGCCTACGTCAAATGTTTTGCTTGTTCTTTAAGCATGTCCACCTACAAAGAGTTGTTAGTGGTATAATAGTTATCAGTAAATACTCATTTTGTTGATCAGTATCTTAAGTTTGGAAATGAACTTATTTGAAAGGAAGCTCATGCACATTCAAAAAATGTTATTTTTGTCTGTCTTAAGCAACAGTCTGTTTCCAGTTTTTTAATCTAAAAAAAAAACCCTTAAAAATATTTAGTTAAAAATGGACTTGCCTGTTGGCTATTTTCAAGCTTGTGAAGCTTAGGACAAGAAGAATGCAAACCATTCTTCAGGTGCACTCATTTTACAAGGTAGCATATGTAAGTGTTATAACTAGTATGAGGAGGAAGCAATCCACTTGTGGAGGTAGTTGAAAGATTCAAAGCTTCAGAACACAACCAATAAAATATGCAGAGGAACACTGTAGAATTTTTTCCTCCTTAATCGAAATGTGAATATAGTTAGTCTGAAAATGTATAAATTCTGGTAAGATTCAAATTTGTTTGTTGTGAGGAACTAGTCTATCTTGGTCTTTTTTTGGAGTATATTTTATGGTGTATTTCATTGGCTGCTTCCTTTTAGCCCTTTTGTGGTGGTTTTTTGTTTTGTTTTGTGTTATCCTTTGTTAAGACCAGTGAGCCTTTTTAGAGACCATAAGGTAAATATTTAAAAGCATTTGTGGTCTGTGGTGGTGGTGCTGACTGCATATTATGACAAAAATTGCTTGCTCTTGAACAGGTACTTTTTGGATATTTAAATGATTATACAGCCAGTTTCCATCCAAAAATATGGGATTTTGGGACAAACTGGGGATTTTAACCATATAACTTACACATTTCAGTGGTGATAGTTGCTTAAACATGTAAGTTATATGTCTGAGTGGCATACACAAATAGCAGGTTGTAGTAGGGTTCAGCTTTTTGGGGTTTAGAATTTAGATGGGTGCTTCACTGTAATTTTATTGTAAACTAGTACACATTAATCCAAAATGCATTCCACAAACAGTATCATTTCCTAGAACCTCTGTGGTCCAAGCTACAGGCCACAGGCATTAAACAGCAAACTCACAGTTAACTTCTGCAACACACATCCCAATTAACGTCAACAAATGTGTGCTTCCCTCGTACTACCTGTGAATTCATAGTTCTAGGAACTACTGCTTCTAGCATTCCAGTGTTCAGGGTCCACTTGGCCTGTTGGGTTTTCAGGGTATCTACAATGAATGTACATGTGAGAGGTTTGCTTACCAAGAAGGCAGTGTGTGCCAATCTCTCATGCATATTCATTATGGATATCCTGAAAACGTGACTGACCAAGTGGTCCCTGAGGACTGGGTTGAAAATCACTGCTGTAGAGCACCTCCAGCACTAGATTGAGGTATAAACCTGTGGTTCCCAGACGGGGGGGACCCCGAATGTGGTCTCATTGTTACTAGGCGGTGCCATTAGAAACAGGGATGCTCCCTCATCTTCTGGATCTCTTTTGTGACATGCCCAGTGATGGCAGTAAGCATGGGGTCTGTGAGTCAGTGAGCGTTCTGTTAGACTGGAATCCCATGCAGAATAACAGAGGTCTGTGAACACATCGATGCAAAAGGCAGTATACTGACTGTAGCTACTGTTGCCAGCACTACTGTCTTTGTGCTGTGGATAACTGGGAGGAAAGAGGATATGAATGAGGAAAGAAGGGGAATGGAGGTCTTATATTTTATTTTTATCATCTGTGGTCATATGATTTTTTTTGTGTGTTAAAATGGGATCACATCAGATAAGCTTGGGAAGCACTGGTATAAACAAGGACATGTTCCCTTGCATGTCACAAGGTGTAACTTAACTTTGACATTCCGTATTATACATGTATATTTAGTGGCACTTCTTAAATGAATTGAATATAGTTACAACTTGAAACTGCCTTGCGGTGTATGGCTACAGGGGCATGCCCAAAGGGGCACTCCCTGCCCCTTGGTAGCACCGTGGAGCATTGAGGAGCTTTCAGGTACTCTGAATGTTTTTCTTTGTTTTCATTGACTTATGATGGGAAAGCGTAAAGCGAATGTTAAGGTATCTACACATTTAGTGGTTGATCCTATGGGTAAACATTTGTAGTGACTGGCTCTCCTGGGGCATCAGAGTGCCCAAGTTCTATCTCCTGTAGAGATCTCATTGAGTTCTCCAGAAAGGACTCCACCCCTTCCGCTGGTTCCGACAGCTTTGGGATCCCAGGTGGTTCCCATTCAGCGTGAGGTGACGCTTAGAGATTCCTATGAAGAAATATATCCAAGAAATTCTGGTTTTATGGTCTGCAGAGGCTGTTCCTTTAGTAAACTGTTATTATTTGCCTGATAAAAGAAACTCCAAAGTGGTCAACCAAGGATAAATAAGTTGGTAACACCTAAGGTGGATCTAGCTGCATTTTTGGAAGACACTCAAGATATAAATACTAGATCTACCTTGCTTGTGACTTTCCTTAATGAAAAGTGATAAATCCCTGATCATGAATGCACATTTTGAGAAAAAGAATTTGAGTTTTTGTGGAGCTAAAGTTAATGTATTTCCTGATGTCTCCAGAGCAACTCAGCTTAGAATGGAAAGCCTTTTTGGCTCTGAAAGCTAGGGGGTGGGGGGGTGTTGGCTCTGGGAGCTACTCTTTTTATTAAATATACATGGAAGTGTCTGAACACTTACCAGGGAAAGGAATATATTTTTGGGTATTCTATACAACTTGATTCTTTTCTTAAAGGACATGAGAAGTATTGTGCTTTCGGTTAAGTTCAAGAATGTTAGTAGCACCTTGGTATGAATTTTATATCCTTGTTTGCTTTTGAACTGTTTTTCTTATTTTGCACTTGTGTTTTTTCTTTCTGTGATGTGGGCTTGTTGGCATTATAGTATTTCTGGAGTATTTTTTGTTTGGAATTTTGTCATTTCTTGACTTTCTGAAATTGTATTTGGAAAATTGAAAATAAATGGAAAAAATAGTAGGACTTTATTGCTGTTTTGTCCTTGGTCTGTTCCCTGTGGATTAATACATAGTATTATTTCCCCAGTAATAATTTGATATTCATTTTTATTTCAGAGACTGTTTTGACATTTGAATAGATTTTATTAAAATAATAATTTTGTGATTGATTTTTATCTAGATATTTCATGTGGTGGCATTCCCTAGATCTCTATTTTAGGTACCACTTTTTGACTTCCATCTTTAGTTTACTAAGAGAGGATAGAGGGAATACAGATGTTAAAGAAGAAAAGGCAGGCTTTAAAACTGATTACTTTAGAAGACTGAATATGAAAATCTATAAGAACGTTAATATAAATATATATTGGAAAAAAGTATGCATTGAAAGTCACCTTGGAAACTATTGCAGTATAACTGAAATTTTATTTGAAACGTTCTGACATGGAACTTTTCGGATGTGAATGTTCGTTTCTACGCTATATTGTAAGTTCCACAGAGCAGGGAACGTCTCTCCAATGTGTGTCTGCAGCAGTATATACAGTGTCTTGTCTTCACACTGTTGTATGTTTTTATATTTTGCAGTCTTAAAAATACAGTTCAACATACAATATAATAAGACACTGATCTATACAATATGCTTTACACTTTCAGCTGAACTGGAAGAGGCATTTTTGAATACAAATCAGACTAAATGCTGAAAATACCGGTATGTTGATGACATTTTTATGACTTGGACTGAGGAAGAAGAGACTCTAAAACAATTTTATAGTTATTTCAATGTATACTATTCCTTAATCAAATTCAAAAATGTCTGCTCCACCAAAAATTAACTTTCTAGACACGTCAGTTGCTGTCAACAACTATATAGAAATATCTTTCTCCGAGGACAAGCAGGCTGCTTGTTCTCACTGATGGGTGACGTCCACGGCAGCCCCTCCAATCCGGAATCTTCACTAGCAAAGTCCTTGCTAGCCCTCGCGCGCCGATGCGCATGCGCGGCCGTCTTCCCGCCCGAAACTGGCTCGTGCCGGCCAGTCTTCTTTTGTCCGCGCTCGGTACGGTCGTGTTTCGCCGTTCGCGCCCCTAAAGTTGACCTCGCGCGTCTTCTTTTTCGGTTTCGCTACGAAAAAAAAAAAAAAAAAAGATTTGGAAGGGGACCTTTCCAGTCTTTTTCCCTTCCCGCTACTTCCAGTTTTTGCCCCGGTAAGTTTTCTTTCGTCTTCGGGGTAGGCCTTTTTTCAGGCCTCGGGTCGAATTTTTTTCTTCCCCTCGTTTTTGGTGCCTACCGCAATTACGAGTTTCGATTTCGCCGGCGAGATTTTTCCGCCCATGTCATCGAAGTCTCCCAGCGGCTTCAAGAAGTGCACCCAGTGCGCCCGGGTAATCTCGCTCACTGACAGGCACGCGTCGTGTCTTCAGTGTCTGGGGGCTGGGCACCGCCCGCAGGCCTGTAGTCTCTGCGCCCTTTTACAAAAGCGGACTCAGGTAGCGAGATTGGCCCAGTGGAACGTTTTGTTCTCGGGCTCTTCGTCGGCATCGGCACCGGGGGTATCGAGTGCATCGACGTCTCCAGCGTCCAGACCTTCATCCTCGGCCGCCAGTGCATCGAGTGCATCGACCCTCTGCATCGGCGCTGAGACATCGGACGACTGTGTCGACGTCGGTGGTACCGGGACCTCGTCTGCTGATGTCGTTGAACGATGGTGCTTCATCTGGAGTGCAGGTGAGGGCTGTCCATTCCCCTGCTGGTGGCGGTGAGCCTTCGGGTGGGTCTCCCCCTACCCTGAGGGCTCCTGCGGTACAGCCCCCCGAGACCGACCTTCTTCGGCCTCGGCCCCAAGGAAGCGACGGCTGGATTCTACATCCTCCTCGTCGGTGCCGGGAAGCGCTGGTGACGTGCTTCGTCCCAAGAAGTCGAAGAAGCTAAGACACCGGTCCCCTTCCCGTGTCGGCACCGAGAGCTCTGGGTCGCCGAGGGAGTCGGCACAACAGCAGGCATCGGCACCGAGAGGACCGCTCACCCTCTGTTCAGGAGGTGTCGATGCGCTCCACTCTGGACAGCCCGGAACAGCCTCCACGCCTGGAACACACTCTGACATCGACACCTGCATTGGCTTCCACGTCTTTCTCCACAGCCGCTCTGCACGAGAGTCTCCGGGCCGTTCTCCCAGAGATTCTGGGAGAGCTGTTGCGCCCTTCCCCTCCGGTACCGGGGGTGCTTGCACCACCGGTACCGTCGAGTGAGGCGCCGGCTGGCCCCTTGCCCGGGGTGAGGTCTCCGACATCGGTGCCGCTTGCGGTACCAACTGCGGTCGCCTCCCAGGAAGGCTCCCCGACTACGTCGGCGGAGGGAGCTTCGCCGGTGCGGGCGCGGGAGTCTACCTCTCGACGCTCCCGCCGGGGTTCCACGGAGTCTAGCCGGGCACGGCTTCAGACACAGGTTCGTGAACTTGTGTCTGATACCGATGGTGAGGCCTCGTGGGAGGAAGAGGAGGACATCAGATATTTCTCTGATGAGGAGTCTGATGGTCTTCCCTCTGATCCCACTCCCTCTCCTGAAAGGCAGCTTTCTCCTCCCGAGAGTCTGTCTTTCGCTTCCTTTGTCCGGGAGATGTCTACGGCCATCCCCTTCCCGGTGGTTGTGGAGGACGAGCCCAGGGCTGAAATGTTTGAGCTCCTGGGCTATCCTTCTCCACCTAAGGAAGCGTCCACAGTACCCAGGCATCATGTCCTCAAAAAGACATTGCTGGCGAACTGGACCAAGCCATTAACTAACCCCCACATTCCCAAGAAGATCGAGTCCCAGTACCGGATCCATGGGGACCCAGAGCTGATGCGCACTCAGTTGCCTCACGACTCTGGAGTTGTGGATTTGGCCCTAAAGAAGGCTAAGAGTTCTAGGGAGCATGCTTCGGCGCCCCCGGGCAAAGACTCTAGAACTTTAGACTCCTTTGGGAGGAAGGCCTACCATTCCTCTATGCTCGTGGCCAAAATTCAGTCGTACCAGCTCTACACGAGCATACACATGCGGAACAATGTGCGGCAGTTGGCGGGCTTGGTGGACAAGCTCCCCCCTGAGCAAGCCAAGCCTTTTCAGGAGGTGGTCAGGCAGCTGAAGGCGTGCAGAAAATTCCTGGCCAGAGGGGTGTATGACACCTTTGATGTTGCGTCCAGGGCCGCTGCTCAAGGTGTGGTGATGCGCAGACTCTCATGGCTGCGTGCCTCCGACCTAGAGAATAGACTCCAGCAGCGGATTGCGGACTCGCCTTGCTGTGCGGATAACATTTTTGGAGAGAAAGTCGAGCAGGTGGTAGAGCAGCTCCACCAGCGGGATACCGCTTTCGACAAGTTCTCCCGCCGGCAGCCTTCAGCTTCTACCTCTACAGGTAGACGATTTTTTGGGGGAAGGAGGACTGTTCCCTACTCTTCTGGTAAGCGTAGGTACAATCCTCCTTCTCGACAGCCTGCGGCCCAGGCTAAGCCCCAGCGCACTCGCTCTCGTCAGCAGCGTGCGCCTCAGCAAGGCCCCTCGGCTCTCCAGCAAAAGCAAGGGACGAGCTTTTGACTGACTCCAGCAGAGCATAGCCGACATCCAAGTGTCAGTGCCGGGTGACCTGCCAGTCGGAGGGAGGTTGAAAGCTTTTCACCAAAGGTGGCCTCTCATAACCTCCAATCAGTGGGTTCTCCAAATAGTCCGGCAAGGATACACCCTCAATTTGGCCTCAAAACCTCCAAATTGTCCACCGGGAGCTCAGTCTTACAGCTTCCAACACAAGCAGGTACTTGCAGAGGAACTCTCCGCCCTTCTCAGCGCCAATGCGGTCGAGCCCATGCCATCCGGGCAAGAAGGGCTGGGATTCTATTCCAGGTACTTCCTTGTGGAAAAGAAAACAGGGGGGATGCGTCCCATCCTAGACCTAAGGGCCCTGAACAAATATCTGGTCAAAGAAAAGTTCAGGATGTTTTCCCTGAGCACCCTTCTCCCCATGATTCAGGAAAACGATTGGCTATGCTCTCTGGACTTGAATGATGCCTACACACACATCCCGATACTGCCAGCTCACAGACAGTATCTGCGATTTCAGCTGGGCACACGTCACTTCCAGTACTGTGTGCTACCCTTTGGGCTCGCCTCTGCACCCAGAGTGTTCACGAAGTGCTTGGCTGTAGTAGCAGCAGCACTTCGCAGACTGGGGGTACACGTGTTCCCATACCTCGACGATTGGCTGGTGAAGAACACATCTGAAGCAGGAGCTCTACAGTCCATGCAGATGACTATTCACCTCCTGGAGCTACTGGGGTTTGTGATAAATTATCCAAAGTCCCATCTTCTCCCAGTGCAGAAACACGAATTCATAGGAGCTCTGCTGGATTCTCGGACGGCTCGCACCTATCTCCCAGAGACCAGAGCCAACAACTTGTTGTCCCTCGTCTCGCGGGTGCGAGCGTCCCAGCAGATCACAGGTCGGCAGATGTTGAGATTACTGGGCCACATGGCCTCCACAGTTCATGCGACTCCCATGGCCCGCCTTCACATGAGATCTGCCCAATGGACCCTAGCTTCCCAGTGGTTTCAGGCTGCTGGGGATCTAGAAGACGTGATCCACCTGTCCACGAGTTTTCTCAAATCCCTGTATTGGTGGACGATTTGGTCCAATTTGACTCTGGGACGTTTTTTCCAAATTCCTCAGCCACAAAAAGTGCTGACCACGGATGCGTCTTTCCTGGGGTGGGGAGCTCATGTCGATGGGCTTCACACCCAAGGAAGCTGGTCCCTCCAGGAACGCGATCTGCAGATCAATCTTCTGGAGTTACGAGCAGTCTGGAACTCTCTGAAGGCTTTCAGAGATCGGCTGTCCCACCAAATTATCCAAATTCAGACAGACAACCAGGTTGCCATGTATTACATCAACAAGCAGGGGGGCACCGGATCTCGCCCCCTGTGTCAGGAAGCCCTCAGCATATGGCTCTGGGCTCGCCGTCACAGCATGGTGCTCCAAGCCACATATCTGGCAGGCGTAAACAACAGTCTGGCCGACAGGTTGAGCAGGATTATGCAACCTCACAAGTGGTCGCTCAATTCCCGTGTAGTGCGACAGATCTTCCAGGTGTAGGGCACCCCCTTGGTAGATCTTTTTGCATCTCGAGCCAACCACAAAGTCCCTCAGTTCTGTTCCAGGCTTCAGGCCCACGGCAGACTGGCATCGAATGCCTTCCTCCTGGACTGGGGGGAGGGTCTGCTGTATGCTTATCCTCCCATACCTCTGGTGGGGAAGACTTGTTGAAACTCAAGCAAGACCGAGGTACCATGATTCTGATTGCTCCTTTTTGGCCGCGTCAGATCTGGTTCCCTCTTCTTCTGGAGTTGTCCTCCGAAGAACCGTGGAGATTGGAGTGTTTTCCGACCCTCATCACACAGGACGAAGGGGCGCTTCTGCATCCCAACCTCCGGTCCCTGGCTCTCACGGCCTGGATGTTGAGAGCGTAGACTTTGCCTCTTTGGGTCTGTCAGAGGGTGTCTCCCGCATCTTGCTTGCTTCCAGGAAAGATTCCACTAAGAGGAGTTACTTCTTTCTATGGAGGAGGTTTGCCGTGTGGTGTCACAGCAAGGCCCTAGATCCTCGCTCTTGTCCTACACAGACCCTGCTTGAATACCTTCTGCACTTGTCTGAGTCTGGTCTCAAGACCAACTCTGTAAGGGTTCACCTTAGTGCGATCAATGCATACCATTACCGTGTGGAAGGTAAGCCGATCTCGGGACAGCCTTTAGTTCGCTTCATGAGAGGTTTGCTTTTGTCAAAGCCCCCTGTCAAGCCTCCTACAGTGTCATGGGATCTCAATGTCGTTCTCACCCAGCTGATGAAACCTCCTTTTGAGCCACTGAATTCCTGCCATCTGAAGTACTTGACCTGGAAGGTCATTTTCTTGGTAGCAGTTACTTCAGCTCGTAGAGTCAGTGAGCTTCAGGCCCTGGTAGCCCAGGCCCCTTACACCAAATTTCATCATAACAGAGTAGTCCTCCGCATTCACCCTAAGTTCTTGCCAAAGGTTGTGTCGGAGTTCCATCTGAACCAGTCAATTGTCTTGCCAACATTCTTTCCCCGTCCTCATTCCTGCCCTGCTGAACGTCAGCTGCACACATTGGACTGCAAGAGAGCATTGGCCTTCTATCTGGAGCGGACACAGCCCAACAGACAGTCCGCCCAATTGTTTGTTTCTTTTGATCCCAACAGGAGGGGAGTGGCTGTGGGGAAACGCACCATATCCAATTGGCTAGCAGATTGCATTTCCTTCACTTACACCCAGGCTGGGCTGGCTCTTGAGGGTCATGTCACGGCTCATAATGTTAGAGCCATGGCAGCATTGGTAGCCCACTTGAAGTCAGCCACTATTGAAGAGATCTGCAAAGCTGCGACGTGGTCATCTGTCCACACATTCACATCTCATTACTGCCTGCAACAGGATACCCGACGCGACAGTCGGTTCGGGCAGTCATTGCTTCAGAATCTGTTCGGGGTTTAGGATCCAACTCCACCCCCCTAGGCCCATGTTTTTCTGTTCCAGGCTGCACTCTCAGTTAGTTGGATAAATTGTTAGGTCAATCTCAGTTATGTCCTCGCCGTTGCGAGGCCCAATTGACCATGGTTGTTGTTTTGAGTGAGCCTGGGGGCTAGGGATACCCCATCAGTGAGAACAAGCAGCCTGCTTGTCCTCGGAGAAAGCGAATGCTACATACCTGTAGAAGGTATTCTCAGAGGACAGCAGGCTGATTGTTCTCACAAACCCGCCCGCCTCCACTTTGGAGTTTTGTCTTCCCTTCTCTTGTCTTGCTACATATGAGACTGGCCGGCACGAGCCGGTTTCGGGCGGGAAGACGGCCGCGCATGCACGGTGGGCATCGGCGCGCGAGGGCTAGCAAGGACTTTGCTAGTGAAGGTTCCGGATTGGAGGTGCTGCCGTGGACGTCACCCATCAGTGAGAACAATCAGCCTGCTGTCCTCGGAGAATACCTTCTACAGGTATGTAGCATTCGCTATATAGAAGAAAACAACAGATGCAGCTACCTCTACAATTCTAGCTTCCACCTTTCACTTACAGAAAAGTCCATTATACAGAGCCAAGCTCCACGATGACCATCGTACCTGCTCTGACCCAAGAGGCAGACAAAAAGGCTACTACCCCAAAATAATCTCCAAGAAGATTGCCGCTTTCTTTAAATCACCAAGGGAGACTGCCCCTAGTAGTCACATACAATCCAGAACTGGAAAAACTGAGAAGAATAAAAAAATCTACGACCATTTTCTCCAGGAGGATGACTTACTGAAGATATTCCCAGCTTCACCAGTGCTGGCCTTCTGACCACCACCTAATTTAAAACAAAAAAATTAGTGAAAAGCAAGCTCCCAGTAGAAGCCGAAAAAAAATGGCACATGTCTCTGCAATATACCAAGCTGCAAACTGTGCCAACACACATCATAAGACCCCACAGTTACTCACATGGGGAAAAGCATTCAGCATAAGGGGATCCTGCACATACTCATCTTCATGTATCATATATCATTCAGTGCAAAAAATGTGAAGATGCGTGTTTTGTTGGAGAGATGAGCTAAAGGTACAAGACCAAGAATCAATTTACCCAGACACCACATAAAACACCACAGTGCTAATCAGTGTGACAGTTCTGTAGGAAAGCATTTTGCAAGACTACAACACTGTATCAATGACTGGTGAGAATACTAAAAGGAAATTTTAAAACTATCCAGGAATGTAAAACCTTTGAAGTTAAAACGATAAAATATTTGACACCCCCAGACGGGACTTAAAGATCTGGGTTTCCTGTCACATTATAAAATTGTACTGCGTTTCCCTCTGATTACCCATCCATCTCTCCCTTTTCCTCACCCTCCCCTCCCCACCCCTTACTTTCCCTGAGAAACCACCATTGGATTGCTTCTATGTTTCACTTATATATTCTGATATTTGTTATGATTTGCTTAATTCTGATGTAAGGAAGGTATTGCCTTTGAAAGCTAATCAAAAGATATAATTTAATAAAAAATGGATCATGTTTTCTTTTATTTCTATTTATTCACTTTTCAGTGTGAAAGGACAATTATAGAAATATTCAAAATGTAAGAGTAAGAAACCAAAAGTCTTGATTGTATAGGTCTTAGCACACTTCTCATAGGAACCCAAATTAGCTGTTTCCAAATACAGTATTGATTTAAAGCATACTAGTATCCAGTGAAAGGAGTTGATCTGAATACTCCAGTGTGAAGAATCAATCTGTTCCTGTTGTATGAAGTGAATTTGAAGCAAAGGTTTAAAGCTACTGAAAGAATTTGGGGTTAAAGTTACTCAGAAGTATAGATTGGTGAAAGGCTATAAAAAAAATTGGTTTTGAATATTGATTGGGGTACTGTCAGGTTTTTCATTGTAAAATGAAAATAATTTGCCACCACCATGCACTACCTCGATAAGACTGTTTTTCCAAAGTCAGTAGCCATGTGTTAAGAAAATAGCTGAGGAATGTCATACTGACCTCTAAGATTACTTTAAAACATTTGTACAGGTCTCTGGTAAGATTTGGGGAAAAACGTTGACTGTTCAACAGTTTCAAGATTATGCTATAAACATGGTCTGTTAAAGAGGGGGAGGGTACTCCTGAAGAAAAGCCATGAACATATTAGTCTAGTTAAGTCCAAAGTAGAATTTTTGTCTCCATGACAAGCAATGTGTGTGACATAAACATAGTATAGTATACCACCTGGCAATGCTAACTGCACTAAAGCATGGTGGTGGCAGCAGTGTGTAGTAGGAATGCTTTGTAGTAGCTAGGACAGGGAGACTTGTGAAGACTGAAGGAAAGATAAATGGTGCAAAGTACAGGCAAATCCTAGTGGAAGTAGTTTCTCTGCCACAGACTGGGGGACTGTGGAGAAAATTTGCCTTTCAGCAGGAAAATTATTCTAAGCACAAAGCAAAATCAATAATGGTGTGGCTGAGCTAAAAGAAAGTGAAATGTCCTCGAGGGGCCCAGTCAAAGCCCAGATCTGAATCCAGTAGAAATTGTATGGCAAGACTTAGGACTTTTTTTTACTAAGCTGCATTAGTGATGCCCGGTGCAGCAAATGAGAGGAAGCCCATTGAATACTTATGGGCTTCCTCTCATTTGCTGCGCAGGAATCGCTAGTATGGCTTAGTAAAAGACGCCCTTAGATTACAGTTCACAGGCAATCCCCAGCCAGCTTGAAAGAACCTGAGTTATTCTGTCCTGCTATGCAATATTGGTAGATAACTCATGGCCATTACTGCTGCAATATGGGCTTCTATCAAATATTGAGGCAGGGGATGTGACTTATGCAATCAATACCTTTGGGTTTGTTTGTTTGTTTGTTTTTTATTCTTATGTTGGCAGTGTCTCCAAATTGGTTACTTTTACACATCAAATAATCATGAAATAGCACTCCAAAGAAAAAGCTATAATTGTAGCCAAAATAGAGAGACTGAATAAAAAATAGAAGGAAAAAGCCTCACAGATCAGTGTTTATTGACTAGCATTTTATCAAATACCATCACCTGAAAAATAAAACAAAATTGGCCTTATGTGTATCAAGTCTCAGTAACAAAGAATATTAAACTTATCTTCATAGTATATTTTGAAAAAAAAAACTATCCAGCACTCTTATTCGACACTGAAGAGCTCAGATCTAATTGTGTGGAATATTAGAGACTGCTGGGCTGGGGGTTTTTTTATGTGTGCGCTTTTTTGGAAGTTTCTACTTAAGATGTTTCACGTTATCTGTGGTTTAGTGAGATATAATACAAGTAAGAAAGGTGGGGGGTTTTTTGTTGTTTTATTTTCAGCCAGTGCTTGTATTTAGTCAAGAACTGGTCAGTAATTGCTGCTGATCTGAGGTATTTTTCCCTTCCACGTTTTGTTTAGGTTTTTTTGTGTAGTGTTATTTCATAGCTATTTGAGTGATTGATTTTACTTTCCCTGTTTTGACTACAATTGCAATTTTTCTGTGTAGTGTTGTTTGATGATTTCAGTGATTTTACTATCACATGCCTGCATGATTTTTTTTTATATTGTTAATACCGTGGCAGTAATGTACCTCCATTCCTAAAACAGGGCATGTGGTGTATTCTCTCAAATGTACTGCTAATTCTTGCCATAGTACTTAGCATTGTGCCAAAGATAGCTTTCCATTGAAGTTCATAAGATATATGTATAGGCAAACTGTTCATACTTTATGAATATTTCTATAATTATTTTTTCATCTAAAATTATAGTCTGTGTATATTAGTGGAAAAAACTCCTATTTTAATACATTTTGAATTGTATTTTTTGAGATATCAGAATGTGAAAAATGTACAAGGATGTTAAGACATTTACAAGGCACTATAAATATTCACTAGAGGTAAGCAGGACAATTGCCTTGAGCCCTCCCATGCCACAGGGGTACCCCAAGCCTGACTTGAGGCTTTGAGGGCTTCTCCCAAGTTCTTGACGTGGGCTCCAATACGTCTAACAGAGTCCCTGGTACTAAATAGTTTCCTCACAAATGCAACATGGAAAACTGGCTATCCGAGCTCAATGTTTAGTATTATTAACTGACTGTTCATATAAATGGTTTGATCACCCTCTAGTGGATATGGATACAAATTGACCAGATTACCAAATGTGTTTAATTTCTTAAGTACTACTACACACAAGCATGAATTAACACAATCATTTTACAATTGCCTTATGCAGATATTACCATGTGTTCTGTATATATTTCTTAAAGTAATACTGATGTTGGGAAAATGTTTTGCCTAAGGTAGGGATTCACTTGAAGTTTTCTGGTTGGTCACTTATTGCATGAGAGCAGTTCGTAAGATGATTTGACTGTGTTAGGCATTATATTACTGCATTAATTTGAGGTCTAGGTGGTTTATAGTCTATAGCATATTAATGACAAAGTATTAACATTACAATAAAACATAAACATACACAATATGTTTAAATAATTTAATTGTAACAGTTAAACACTTATTTTCTCATCTGCATTTATTAAAGGTTCTAGTCTGCCCCCTTTTTAAGGTCATACGAGAAAAGCATATGTATGTCTTGAGGAGGAGCAACAGCTTATCTAAAATTGGCATACCAGCCTCAGTTTAGCCTGTGTTGAAATACGTTTGGTATGAAGTAGTCTATAAAATGATAATATAGGCTTGTTGGGGGGATCATTTGAAAAAAGGAGTACTTTAAAAATTATGGAGAATGGTATACACCCAGTTCCTTTCCCATGCCTCTGCTTTCCTTAGCAGTTTGTTGCCCATCAGAGCCATTCATGAGCTGCACATTAACCTGCAGAATTTTCTCAGCAGCACATTAGCTAGAACTTAATCTAAAATTGCATAGTTGGTCCACAGTACTTGTTTTGTTGTTGTAGCTACTATTGTATGATGTCCATATTCGTCCATGAATAACTCTCCTAAGACCAAAAAATTAGCCACAATGTAGCTGACACGTGTACTAGCTTTGTTTCTGGAATGTCTTGTATACTGTGACGTAGAGTTCCACTCTTTAACTGTAGAGTGATGAGTATTCCTGTTGATTACTTTTTATATATGGTCATAATTTTTTTCATTTTTCGTAATACACAGTTATGTGAATTGTTTGGCACTGTTTACTATGTTAGGCTTAGGAAGTAATTCTGAAAAGGTCACCAAAATGTATGCACTAGAGTGCTGCACGCTGTATCTGCAATTAGGGCTAGATTCTATATATCACGTACACAAAAAAAAATTGGCACCAAAAAAATATGCCGAGGCATATTCTATAAAGTAATCCTAAATTGGGGAGAAGGGATTGGACATTGTGTGGACGTGCTACTTATGGTGAAAGGGGAGTTTGAGGGCATGCTGGGTGCAGAGGAATGGGGGAGAAGAGATTGGGGAACATTCTGGGTATGGAGGGTAGAAGGGGAGATCATGGGCTGTGCTGGGCATGGAGGAATGAGGGAAGAAAATGGGGTCACGCTGGGCATGGAGGAGGGTGGAAAGGGAGGTTAGGGTGATATGCTGGACACAGATGAGTGAAGATGGAAGGAAAGATCAGGGGGTGGTGTTGGAGAGGAAGGAAGGTGGAAGGGAAAACCAGGAAGAGATGCTGGGCCAGAAGGAAGGGACGACAAAGATGCCTGGCATCGATGGAAAGGAAAGCGGAGAGAGGGGTGATGTTAGAAATTGGTGAGGAAAAGAGATGGAGAGCTAGATAGAAGCAGTAAAAAGAGGGAGCTAGAAGACTGAAGGATAAGAAAGAGGGATAAAATTTGAGAGGCAAAAAATATATATATATTGGAGGAAGCTGAGCATGAAAAAAAAATCAATGCCCAAGTGGAAGAAATTAAGAAGATAGGAGAGGAAAGACCATGGCAAATGGACAGGAAGCCCTGGACAGCCATCTAAGGGATAAGGAGGAGCAGAGGCTGGGGCCACTATGCTTAGAAAAATAAAATTACCAGGCACAAAGGTAGAAAAATGTGTTTTTCCATTTTATTGATTGCAATGTGTCAGTTTTGGAAATGAACATCTTTATATTGTGCACTCTACATAAGGAAATGCAGTCTGTGTGTGTGTGTGTGTGTATATGTATGTGTGTGTGTGTGTGTGTGTGTGTATATATATATATATATATGTATATATATATAGAGAGAGAGAGAATTTACACACATATATACAGTGCACTCCATTTAAGTGCATGTTGGATAAACGCATGCTCTGTTTACTGCATGCCGTACTTCGGTCCCGTTTTTTGCACCATCAGTTTCTATGGGGACAAACTTCGGTTTACCGCACCATTGATAAGTGCAAGATTCACTTACATGCATGGTTTGACCGCTCCTCTGCAGGAAAGATTCCGCATAAGTGCGTGCATGGAATATGGAAGCCGATTGGCGTATGACAACCGAGATTTCAAATTTACCGCCCCTTTAAGTGCCACAGGCAGAATAAGCAAAAGAATTTTGTTAGAGTGTACACTGGAGGAGTCGTCGTCGCGCAACTGTAAGACTTTCACACTGGCTGAACAAATAGAAGTTCTTAAAAAATTAGAAAACAAACAGTCAAAGCATCTATTGCTAAAGAATATGGTGTCAATCCCAGTCAAATTTCACATGTCTTGAAGCAGAAAGACCAGCTTCTGGAAGACTGGCAAAACAATACAAATTCACACCAGACTCTAAAATGGGCGGGAAAAGCTGAGGAGGTAGAAGATGCTCTTCTTCGGTGGTTTTCTCAAATCAGGAGCAAACAGTTTCCTATCAGTGGTCCACTGCTTATGGAGAAAGCTAATCAGCTAGCTGAAAGTCTTGGACTAACTGAATTCAAAGCCACTGTTGGATGGTTGGAAAGATGGAAGGAGAGGAACAACATAAAATTCAAGAAACAGCATGGTGAAAAACAAGACGCTGATTACTTTGGTGCTGAAAGTTTGGGTTGTTTCAGTTCTTCCTACCATCTTGAATGAATTTGCACCTTGTGACATTTTCAATGCTGACGAAAACGGTCTCTACTGGCGAGCGATTCCTAATGAAACACTTGCATTCAAACAAGCCGAAACTACAGGAGATAAAATGTCAAAGGACCAACTGACGATCCTCCTTTGCTGCAATATGGATGGGAGTGAGAAGTTGGAACCACTCATCATTGGAAAGAGCAAACAGCCCCGTTGCTTCAAGAATGTTAAGCAACTTCCTGTGTCATACGAGGCTAATGCAAATTCATTGATTGGGGAAATTTGGAAGCAGTGGCTAAAGAAGTTAGAATGCGAGCACAAAAGTATCAGATTTTGTTGCTTTGTGATAATTGTGCTGCACACAGTGATGATGACAGGCTGTCTAACGTCAAGGTGGTCTTCCTGCCACCAAACACTACCTCTCTGATCCAACCTATGGATCAGCGCATAATAGCCAATTTCAAACAACATTATCGGGCTCTTGTGCTACGTCGTCTGATGAGCATTATGGATGACCAGATTGGCAAGGATAAACGTGCTGTTGAACTGGCTCGTAATCTATCACTGTTGGATCCCCTACATATGCAGAAAGAAGCCTGGAATCATGTTACACAGGCAACCATTGTGAACTGCTACAAGCGGGCAAGCGTTGTTAGGGATGTGGAGAGGGACGAAACAGATGCAGCTGTTGCAAACACGTCAGATGAACAGGCTATTGACATCCCATCCTGTGTTACTGAAGAGGAGTGTCATCACTACGTAGTTGTTGATTATGATCTACAAACAGCTGACAGCACTGATGTCGAGATATGCGCCTACAGACAGGCAACGGCTGATGATGAAACAGATGATGAGATGAGCAGCGAGGCACATGCTGATGAAATTCAACAACCTCCTGTCACTTTTGCAAGAGCGCTGGAGAGTCTCAACATCGTGCGGGCCTATCTGGAGGCCACTGGATGTCAGTGCTATGACAGTTTTTACCGTCTGGCAGAAGTAGTCTATGGAACTCACAGACACAAGAGTGTACAGAGGACTATGACATTACTTCAAGTAAGCCTAACGTCAGTTAACGGAGACTGTATAACGTCAGTTAACGGAGACTGTATACTGTACGTATAATAAACAGTACTGTACATATGTTTATCAGATGTCAAGCTTCTTTGTGTCACAACGGTTAAGTGCACACTCCGGTTAACTGTATGTATTTTTTTGGTCCCAGACCCTTGCACTTAAGCGGATTGCACTGTATGCATGTGTGTTGATTGAGTCGGATTATGTAATGTTTCTTATAGAGTGTTGTTAAATGGAGAGATTTGAGGTTGCATTATAAAAATGCATGTTCATTTTTTTTTTGTATTACTAAAATCACACATCTTTATACTTTTGCTGAACACTCTACAGTTTTCTACATACTTGTTTTTGATTTGATTTGTTTTCAGGAAACTGATGACCACCCTTATGATGGCAGCCAGAGAAGGTTATGCTCAGGTTGTTTCTCTTCTTGTTGCCCATGCAGCAGAAATAAATTCTCAGGATGAAAATGGTTATACAGTAAGATTAACTAATATTTGTTTATAAAACTGCAACATTCTTTCAGCTATGGTTCTAACAATTTATTGCAAGATTGATTTTAACTAAATTAACATTATGCTAATAGTTTATTTTTAATTTGGCAAACAAGGCAGCCTTCCAAGTATGGAACAGTCATAATAGTTATTGAGGCAGATGGAGGCAAGAAAAACCTCTAATGCACAACTAGAAAATTTGAAGACCATTTATATTTTGCACAAATATAATAATTGGAATTTAAGTTCAGATTAAGCCATAAGAACTATATAGCGAGAACTCATCACTTTTCATCATCAGTATTTCATAATTTGATACTAGATCATTTTATAGCAAGTTGGACCAGTTTCCAGGTTTATGGTATGTACATATGTGCCTATTTTATAAGGTATCTTTGTAAAAGCTATCCTACCCCAGAGAATGCTATTTCTGTTTTATCCATGGAGAAAGTTGTGTGGTAGCCATGTTAGTCCACTTTTAAAGAAAATGCATATAAGCAAAATGAAGAAAATAAGATTACGGGGTCCTTTTACCAAGCTGTAGGAGAAAGGGTCCTGCATTAGTGATGGGGCCCATTTTTCCCATGCGCCACTGCTCTTTTTACCTTAGCAGGTAAAAAAGCCCCCAGCACAAATGGCCATGAAGTGAGAGAACTCTTACTGCATGGCCATGCAGCAGAGAGCCCTTACTGCTACCCATTGAGATGGCGATAAGGGCTCCCATGTTAACCTGGCAGTAACCGGGCAGTAAGCAGCAATGTCTGATTACCGCTGGGTTATCGCCATGCAAGCCATTTCTGGGGTTTTTCTTTTTCCCTCGGAAATGGTGCATGCTTGGGGCAGGACTACCGCTGGCGGCCGCATTGGGCTGGTGGTAATCCCGGAAGAGCGAGTGGTAAGCCCACGTTGGGCTTACTGCTGCTTTGTAAAAGGGCCCCAATACTTTTATATTGAACTAACAGTATACTTAAAGCTTTTGAAGGTAATACCTTCAGATCAGAACTGAGCAAATGATGACAAATATCAGAATATATAAGTGAAATATAAAAGCATTCTAATGACAGTTTCATAGGGAAAGGTAAGGGTGGGGGATGAAAAACAGGGAGAGGATGAATGCGTGATCAGAGGGTGACAAAGCAGTATAATTGTGTGGTTTAGAATCTGATAGGAAAACCAACAAAGGTTTTACATTCCTGGATTGTTTTAAAATTTCATTTTAGTATTCTTACCATAAAGACTTTGATGCAGAGCTCTGGTCTTGCAAAGTACTATCCTTCAGAAGTGTCACCCTGGTTAGCACTGTGGTGTTTGATGTAGTGTTTTTCTTGGGGGCATTTTGTTTTTGTAGGTTCAATCTTATGCATCTGGCCTGTCTCTCCAACAAAGCATCTTTCTTCACATATTTTTTGCATTGAATGATATATACCACATTTGAAGATGAGCACGTGTAAGGATCCTCTTATGCTAAATGTTTTACTCACGTGAGTGACACTGGATTCCTGTGATATGTGCTGGCACAGTCTTCCAGTCTGCAGCTTGATATATTGCAGGGATGTGTACCATTCTTTTCTTTTTCAGTTTCTATTGGGGAGTTTGCTTTTCATTCATTTTTGCTTCACATTAGGTGGTTGTCGGAAAGTCAGCATTGGTGGAACTTGGAATACCTCTTTCAGTAATTTATCCTCCTAGAGTAGTAGCTGTATATCTTTAATGATTATTCTCAGTTTTCTAGTTCTGGATTATATGTCGCTACAAAGGGCACTCTCTGTGGTTTTCTTTTCTATATACTGCAATAGGTTTCCCATGGGTGTCCTAAGGGATGAGGCAATCGTCTTGGAGATTATTGTAGGGTTGCATCATTTTTGTTTGAAGGATTCAGTCAGGATTTGTCTGTCTCTTGGGTCAAGCAGATATAATGGTATTGCATGGTTTGGCTGTGTATAATGGACGTTTCTCCGAGTACAAAAAGGCATATCACATGTGGGTGATGTTATCCACAGTGCTCAGTGCAGACACTGTCATAGTGCAGTGTCACTTTAAAAAAACTTTGAGGCAGTGCCTCTACTGTGCATGTGCAAATGCCTTCCTGCGTGGCGTTCGAGCCTAGGACCAGAAGTTTTGCATTTTCTACGGAACAGATAGGTTGGTTTTCTAACGTTTCCTCAACGAGTCAAACTTTATCTTTTTGGTGCCTTCCTTTTTTCTGGATATTTTTTATCATGCTTTCTTTTTCTCGTTGTTTGTAACCAAAACAAACATTTTTCTAATTTTTTTCCTTTTTCTGCCTTAGGGACTTCTGGGCCTTTTGTTTTGACCAAGGAGCATCAACCATTTTTGGTTTGAAATTTACTCATGCTCCCTGGACTAGTGAACTTCTTGACCTAGTGTTCGCCATTTTTCACTCCATATCAAAGAGGGTGCCGAGTGACTTTAAAAAGTGTACTCAGTACAATAGAACTATCTCAGGCACAGACCCCCATAACGGGTGTGTGCTTGGGTCAGGTGTGGAGCCTGCATTGACATCAGCATCGACATTGGCTGCACTACATCGGGGAATGCCTAGCATCGGACTTGGTACCACGACCACATAAGGACTCCACATCATCATCATGTGCAGTGAGGGACCTGCAGTGTAAACAGCCTAAAAAGCACTGTGCCCGAGACCTCTCCTGCATTGACATCTTCAGTGCAAGGAAAGCGTTGATGCCGCACTGACTGCTCTCCTCTTCAACTTATTACTTTTCAGTGAGAGCTTTTGGTGTCCTCAGTCTCCCATGCCTGGAGAGGCTGTAAGACCTTTGTTCCAACTCCCTGGAGAGGAGTCTGAGTCTGACTCTTCAAAGTACTCGTCTTGGAAGGTACATGGAAGAGTGTGTCTGCTAGAGCATCTGCTTCATGGAAGAGTTTCTGTGACGACGTTGACACATTCGTTGGTCAGGTTCGTGCTACCCCCCAATGGTCTATGCTAAGTTGGTGTGCAGGACCTCTGCCATGACTGCTTCTCCGATGTATCCTTGGGCTGGGCTTAGACTGGTGCTTGCCCAATGTAAGCTTGAATAGACTGCGTATTCAGTAGCCCTTAAAGTTCCTTCTTAAGCATAGCCAGGATTTCCTCTTGTAGAGAAGGTGTCGGTACCAGCTGGAAAACTGGGAATCATAGTTACCTGATGCTAGGGTCCACCTTGGGAATCGGCACTCAAAGAAAAGATCCAGGTGTCATTGTAGACAGCTGAAATCTTCTGCCAGTGTACGGCAGTGGCCAAAAAAGCAAACAGGATGCTAGAAATTATTAGCAAGGGATGGTAAATAAGGCAAAGAATATTATAATGCCTCTATTACTTCATGGTGCAATCTCACCTTGAGTATTGCATTCAGTTTTGGTCACCAAATCTCAAAAAAGATATAGCAGAATTAGAAAAGGTTCAAAGAAAAGTGACCAAAATGATAAAGGGGTTGGAACTCCTCTCCTATGAGGAAAAGCTAAGGAAATTAGGGCTCTTCAGCTTGGAAAAGAGGTGGCTGAGGGGGAGATATGATAGAGGTCTACAAAATCCTGAGCAGGGTAGAAAGGGTAAGAGTGAATTAATTTTTCACTCTTTCAAAAACTACAAAGACCAGGGTACACTCAATGAAATTACTTGGAAATACTTGTAGAACAAATAGGAAGAAATATTTTTTTCACTCAAAGAATAGTTAAGCTTTGGAACTCGCTACTGAAGGATGTGGTAACATTGTTTAGCGTATCTGGGTTTAAAAAAAGATTTGGACAAGTTCTTGGGCGAAAAGTTCATAGTCTGTTCTTGAGATGGACATGGGAGAAGCCACTGCTTGCCTTGGGATTGTACATAAGTAATGCCACACTGGGAAAACACCAAGGGTCCATCGAGCCCAGCATCCTGTCCACGACAGCGGCCAATCCAGGCCAAGGGCACCTGGCGAGCTTCCCAAACGTACAGACATTCTATACATGTTGTTCCTGGAATTGTGGATTTTTCCCAAGTCCATTTAGTAGTGGTTTATGGATTTGTCCTTTTAGGAAACTGTCTAACCCCTTTTTAAACTCTGCTAAGCTAACCGCCTTCACCACGTTCCCCGGCAACGAATTCCAGAGTTTAATTATGCGTTGGGTGAAGAAAAGTTTTCTTCGATTTGTTTTAAATTTACTACACTGTAGTTTCATCACATACCCCTAGTCCTAGTATTTTTGGAAAGCGTGAACGCTTCACATCCATCTATTCCACTCCACTCATTATTTTATATACCTCTATCATGTCTCCCCTCATCTGTCTGTTCTCCAAGCTGAAAAGCCCTAGCCTCCTTAGTCTTTCTTCATAGGAAAGTCGTCCGATCCCCGCTATCATTTTAGTCGCCCTTCGATGCACCTTTTCCAGTTCCACTATATCGTTCTTGAGATGCGGCGACCAGAATTGAACACAATACTCAAGGTGCGGTCGCACCATGGAGCGATATAACGGCATTATAACATCCTCACACCTGTTTTCCATACCTTTCCTAATAATACCCAACATTCTATTCGCTTTCCTAGCCGCAGCAGCACACTGAGCAGAAGGTTTCATTGTATTATCGACGACGATACCCAGATCCCTTTCTTGGTCTGTAACTCCTAACGTGGAACCTTGCATGACGTAGCTGTAATTCGGGTTCTTTTTTCCCACATGCATCACTTTGCACTTGCTCACATTAAACATCATCTGCCATTTAGCCGCCCAGTCTCCCAGTCTCGTAAGGTCCTTCTGTAAGTTTTCACAATCCTGTCGCGAGGTAACGACTTTGAGTAACTTTGTGTCATCAGCAAATTTAATTTCCTCGCTATTTAACTTCCATCTCTAAATCATTTATAAATATATTAAAAAGCAGCGGTCCTAGCACAGACCTCTGAGGAACCCCACTAACTACCCTTCTCCATTGTGAATACTGCCCATTTAACCCCACTCTCTGTTTCCTATCCTTCAACCAGTTTTTAATCCACAATAGGACATTTCCTCCTATCCCATGACCCTCCAATTTCCTCTGTAGCCTTTCATGAGATACCTTGTCAAATGCCTTTTGATAATCCAGATACACAATATCAACCAGCTCCCCTTTGTCCAAATGTTTGTTTACTCCTTCAAAGGATTGAAGTAGATTGGTCAGGCAAGATTTCCCCACACAAAAGCCGTGCTGACTTGGTCTCGGTAATCCATGTCGCTCGGATGTGCTCTGTAATTTTGTTTTTGATAATAGTCTCTACCATTTTCCCCGGCACTGACATCAGACTCACCAGTCTATAATTTCCCGGATCTCCCCTGGAACCTTTTTTAAAAATCGGTGTTACGTTAGCCACCCTCCAATCTTCCGGTACCACGCTCGATTTTAAGGATAAATTACATATCACTAACAGTAGCTCCGCAAGCTCATTTTTCAGTTCTATCAGTACTCTAGGATGAATACCATCCGGTCCAGGAGATTTACTACTCTTCAGTTTGCTGAACTGCCCCATTACGTCCTCCAGTCAGTAAGTTTCTCCAACTCGTCCGCTTGAAATACCGTTTCCGACACCGGTATCCCACCCAAATCTTCCTCGGTGAAGAACGAAGCAAAGAATTCATTCAATCTCTCCGCTACGTCTTTTATCTTCCTTGATTGCCCCTTTTACCCCTCGGTCATCCAGCGGCCCAACCGATTCTTTTGCCGGCTTCCTGCTTTTAATATACCAAGAAAACATTTTGCTATGTTTTTTTGCCTCTAATGCTATCTTTTTTTCGTAATCCCTCTTGGCCTTCTTTATCTGCATCCATCATTTCTCCTCTCTTCCCTCCCCTCCATCCATGTGCATCTCCTTCCTGACTTCCCTCCCCTCCATCCATCCATGTCCAGCAACTCTCCATTCTCCCCTGCCCTCTCCTCCATCCACCCATATCCAGCAAATTTCCTCTCTCCCCTGCTCCCATTCATCCATCCATATCCAGTACTTCTCTCTCCCCCCTGCCCTCCCCTCCATCCATCCATGTCCAGCAACTCTCCATTCTCCCCTGCCCTCCAACCATCCATCCATGTCCAGCAACTCTCCATTCTCCCCTGCCCTCTCCTCCATCCATCCATGTACAGCAACTCTCCATTCTCCCCTACCCTCTCCTCCATTCTCCCCCATCCATCCATATCCAGCAATTCTCCTCCCTCCCCTCCCCTCCTGTCCAGCAATCTCTTCTCTCCCCCTGCCCTCCCCTCCTCTCCTGTTCAGCGATCTCTTCTCCCCTGCCCTCCTCTCCAATGCCAGCCATCTCTTCTCTCCCCCTGCCCTCCCATCCATCTTCAGCGATTCTCCCTGCCTCCCTCAGCTCCCTGTCAACCCTCCTCTCCGTTCCCCCCCCCCCCCCCCCCATTTAACCCTTTTACTTTCAGGTGCAGCGACAGCAGTGAAGAGGACAACACAGCTTCCTCCTTCCCTCACACAGTGTCCCGCCCTCGCGGAAATAGGAAATGCATCATCGCAGAAGGCAGGACACTGTGTGAGGGAAGGGAGATGCTGGCGGTGAGCCCGCTGTGTTGTCCTGTTCACTGCCTTCACTGCACCTGAAAGTAAAAGGGTAAAACACGCGCTCAGGGGGGGAGGAACAGAGAAGGAGGGCTGTTGATCGGGGAGCTGAGGGCGGGAAGGAGCGGAGGGACTGTCCGAGAGCTGCCGCGCTGCTGTGCCAGGCAGCCCTGCATTTGGGGAGGCAGCAGTCAGGAGATGGTCAAGGTTGAAGCCTCCCCAAGCCTCTTATACGGGGTACATATGACTGTCCTCCCACCCCATCCATGTCCATCAATTCCCCTCTGCCCTGCCCTCCCCTTCCTTTCATCCCTGCCTCCCCTCGATGTCCTGCGATTCTCTCCTCCTAACATCATCTCGCCTCCAGTGTTCCCTTCCCCCTCATTGTTCCACCCTCTTACATCATTATGTTTTGACGCGAGGGTGGGACAATGAGTGGGAATGGATGTTACGAACCCAGGCATCCAGACATAGAATGTTGGAGGTGCAAATTATTATATAGGATAGAAATGCTGACTTCAGAGACCTGACTTAAGGTGGGTCCTTGAAAAAGTGAAAAAAGTTAGTTAAATCTCAAATGCAAAAAGCAACGTGCACATGGTTGGTCCATCACACTGTAGCGGTATTTACCTGAGATCTCACCTTTGCTGGTCTTGGCCTATAAATGCCTGAACCATTCTTATAACAATATGGATTCTACAGCCTGTGACCTGAATACATCTGTAACTATCAGAAACCAGCTTGGTTACAGAAAGGAATTACTGCTGAGCCGTGCAAGATTACTTCATCCAAGGACATATTCTTTGTTTCAAACTAGCCCGTTATCTCCTGGGAACATTGGAGGAGAGAGACACACAGCTCCAGGAGTGTGGACTCAGACAGGGAGTTTGCATGCCATCTATAACAAAGGCTCTCTTCATGACCATGAAACTGGCTGGACATGTGATTGGTCCACAGGTATCATCTGACCCTGGGAAACCAAAAAGTTTGGACTGAAGAGAATGAGAGTTGGAGAGAGAACACCAGAAGAGAGAAACACCGGATGATTTGCAGGTGAACAGAATGCTCGGAAGAGCCAGAGACTGATTTTCCTAACACCAGTGAACTATGTGCCTTGTAACCAACTGACAAGGCCTGCTCAGCTACAACATCATGCCTTATCCAAGACTGTAAAACAAAAAAGGTGGGAATATAAGCCAGGCTCTCCAAAGAATGGAACCAAAAATTGTTTAAAAATCAAAGTTTAATATTTTCAAACAGATAAATATACCAATAATGCATAAGAAATGACTCGACACAACGTTGTGTTTCGGCCAAGGAGGCCTACATCAGGAGTCTAAAAACATAAATACACAAACAAAATATAAAAAATGATAAATGACTAAATTAATAATAATATATAGCAATAATTGTATTAAAAGAGGAACAAATATATTTTTTCAAATAAATCAAGGAACGATGTAAATACAAAAAGTAAAATAAAATACTGTTAGCAAAAAGAACTGAAAGATATACATATATATATATATGTCAAAATAATATATTAAACAAACAATATGCTAAATAGCACTAAAGAAAGAAACATAATGTATAGAAAAAACGAGAATGGAGATTAAATAAAAACAAAATGTATACATACATGGGAATTAATAAGAAGACTGACCTTATGGAACTGGTTAAAATAAGATGTCAAAGGAATCTCAAATAGTAAATAGAGGATTCCAAAGGATCTTGCAAAATAAATATATAGAAAATATATAGTCTGCAAAGAAATGGAAAAAGATATTGTATTCACAAGTGTAATGGACATACAGAAGGCGAATAAATATATATAACCCTAGGGATACGTGAAACAGTTCAAGGGAAAAAAAAAATATAATAATGAATGCATGAAGAACGACCAAACAAAAAAACAGGGGAAACGATTAGACTATTGAGTCTTAACCAGCGCTGTCTTGTATTTAAAACAATCATTTAGCTAAGGAACCGGCAGAAAACAAATTAAAAGGTAATCCAAAAAACGCGCAGTATATTAATATTGAAAATAATGAAAAAATGGCTGAATTACAACATCGCTAGGCTGTTGGAGAGTTAAATATAAAAAATGCGCTGCATATTAATAATGAAGAAAACCGCGCTAAAGTAAAACAAAAATGCTAATATGCAACAACACTACGGTTGTAAACCGCATGTATTTGAAAGAAACGTGAAGCACATACCTTAAAAAAGACCGTTGTACAAAGTGAGCCGTCTGACTAGTAGTGTTGTTGCATATTAGCATTTTGCAAGATCCTTTGGAATCCTCTATTTACTATTTGAGATTCCTTTGACATCTTATTTTAACCAGTTCCATAAGGTCAGTCTTCTTATTAATTCCCATGTATGTATACATTTTGTTTTTATTTAATCTCCATTCTCGTTTTTTCTATACATTATGTTTCTTTCTTTAGTGCTATTTAGCATATTGTTTGTTTAATATATTATTTTGACATATATATATATATGTATATCTTTCAGTTCTTTTTGCTAACAGTATTTTATTTTACTTTTTGTATTTACATCGTTCCTTGATTTATTTGAAAAAATATATTTGTTCCTCTTTTAATACAATTATTGCTATATATTATTATTAATTTAGTCATTTATCATTTTTTATATTTTGTTTGTGTATTTATGTTTTTAGACTCCTGATGTAGGCCTCCTTGGCCGAAACACAACGTTGTGTCGAGTCATTTCTTATGCATTATTGGTATATTTATCTGTTTGAAAATATTAAACTTTGATTTTTAAACAATTTTTGGTTCCATTCTTTGGAGAGCCTGGCTTATATTCCCACCTTTTTTGTTTTACATTTTACGCACCGTGGGATCTATTGAGTTCTCCATATTTTTGTGGATTCTCTTTATCCAAGACTGTACCATTTGCATCCAGAATTCAACTCTCGGACCTTATTCCTGGACTGGGAGGCTCGCTGAGGTTTTCATTTTGAGACTCTGAGGAACTCCGCTTCTCTACCATTGGGAGTCTGTGACAGACGGCAAGGTGAGATAACAGGATATATTTACCTATAGTCACGGGGATAATTAGTCCTTAGTTTGTCTGAGACAGGTTTACATCAGGACTTCTGGTCTGTGCATTCAGCTGATCGCTGTATTTTGCATAAGACGTGTAATAAGTTCTTATATAGGAATTAGGATTTCAGGATTGTACTGGGTTGTGTAATCGCTCCTTTAGTTAGTGCGTTAGAATAATCATATTGTATTATCTGTTCTGGTGATAATCTATTTTTATAGCAAGTTATTTTTGTATTTTGCTTGGCATTTTGCTTCAGTACTGTTTATATATATTTTTTCCTGTACATAATAAATAATATATTCCATTTGTGGCATGGTTTCTTTTACTACTCCCCTAACAAGGCTCATATATGGTTTTAACCTCCACCTTAACCATATATCATATAGAAATCATTCATATGTTTTTTATGTTTATCGCCTCAGCAGTGCACATGACCAACTTCACTCTTTTATTGGACATTCAACAGCACCCAAATCCTCACTGGCGATAATATTTTATTAAACTGTTTCTTCATTTACTTATTTAACTGTTCATTTTACTTTTTAATCTCTAAGTTACTTATAAGCAATACTTAACTTGCACTGAACGGTCAGACCAGGGGTTCAACAATGCCCGACATGCATGTTTCGCCCTAAAAGGCTGTGTCAAGGGCTCCCCTAAAAAATACATAAATATAAGTGCATTAAAACATCGTCTTTAAGGAGGCAGCACAGGTCCTGTATTTTACAAATGCCCAGCTGTCTCCCCATACTATACCCCATATTTTATTCTAAACCATACTTCCAACCTACCCTTAGCCGTTCTTAGTACCAGCCTCGCAATGTTTTCTTTCTGGATTTCCTCCTGCTAAGATGGCGACGGCTTCCTACTCTGTCCTTTTAGCTTCTCCTTCTCCTATTGATGTCTCCACCCCCTGAGTCTGATGGACCAATCACAATTCCTCACTACTGCTCCCCCCCCCCCCGGAGGTCGCTGATGCCGCCCCCCCCCCCCCCAAGGTCGCAGCCAACCTCCTCCACCAGGCCAGGCCCTCTCTTCTACATTTAACTTACAGCGCCGAAACCGCAGGCAGATCAGCTCCCGTCGGCCTTCCTTCTCAGCCTGTGTCCCCCGCCCTCGCTGACGTTACGTCACATGAGGGCGGGGCACAGGCAGAGAAGGAAGGCCGACGGAGCTGATCTGCCTGCGGTTTCGGTGCTGTAAGTTAAATGTAGAACAGAGGGCCCGGGTGGAGGGGGCCGGTGGCAACCTCGGGGGGGGGGGGGTAGCGGTAGCGGCGACCTCGGGGGGGAGGGGCAATAGCAGCGACCTCGGGGGGAGGGGAAGGCAGGAGAAATGCTCAGAAGGAGGAGGGGGGCCTTGGAGCTGTGAGGGAGGGGAGGGACGGAGGGGGGCCTTGGAGCTGGCTTGGACAGGGGGCCTTGGAGCTGGGAGGGGAGGCCATGGAGCTGGGAGGGGAGGGAATGGGGCCTTGGAGCTAGGAGGGAGGGAGAGACAGGGGGCCTTGAAGCTGGCAGGGAAGGAGGGAGGATGCTGGACATGGGAGGTCAGAAGTAGGGGGGCCTTGGAGCTGGGAGGGATGTACAGAGGGGGGCCTTGCAGCTGGCTGGGAGGGACGGAGGGGGGGGGCCCTTGGAGCTGGGAGGGAATCGGGCCTTGGAGCTGGGAGGGAGGGCCCGGGTGGAGGGGGCCGGTGGCGACCTCGGGGGGGGAGGGGCGATAGCAGCGACCTCGGGGGGGAGGGGGGGGGCAGGAGAAATGCTCAGAAGGAGGAGGGGGGGCCTTGGAGCTGCGAGGGAGGGGAGGGACGGAGGGGGGGCCTTGGAGCTGGCTTGGACGGGGGGCCTTGGAGCTGGGAGGGGAGGGAATGGGGCCTTGGAGCTAGGAGGGAGGGAGAGACTGGGGGCCCTGAAGCTGGCAGGGAAGGAGGGAGGATGCTGGACATGGGAGGTCAGAAGTAGGGGGGCCTTGGAGCTGGGAGGGATGTACAGAGGGGGGCCTTGCAGCTGGCTGGGAGGGACGGAGGGGGGGCCCTTGGAGCTGGGAGGGAATCGGAGCTGGGAGGGAGGGAAGGAGGAAGGGCGGGGAGCCGAGGGGAGGGAGGGAGGGAGTTATACATCAAAATAGAGCATACCAATACTTGCCCGTTTTAACGGGCTTAACGGCTAGTAAAATATAAACTAGAAAAAAGGGTATCTTTTTGCAGTTGTCAACTGAATTATATCTGAAATTAAATCACTAGCACTGCTGCTACATATACTATTATTTTACTTCTTAATATCGTGTGAATAAGTAAGTCCAGTGAATAAGAGCTTCTTTTTGATAGGAACCCTAGAAGTTAAGCCTTTTTTTGAGGTTCTTAATTATTTAGAAACTGAAAACTTTCTTCAATATAGGCACTAACATGGGCTGCATCTCAAGGACATAAGAGTACAGTTTTGAGGTTGCTTGAACTTGGGGCAGATAAAAGTCTACAAACCAAGGATGGTCAAACACCAGGAGAGATAGCTCATAGATATAATCATTCAGAGGTATGTTCTAGAATTTTTAACATTTTAAAAAATATTACTGTTTCTGAAATTCAATATGCTATATATTTTGCTTTTCAATAGTCACTGGTACTGAAAGTTTAATTTGTTCATTTACTGTAGCAACCTTCCTTGAACACAGCAAGGCAGTTTACAACTTGCGAGTATATAAAAGACACCATGCAACAGTGACCAATAAAAAAGTACAATCAGTAAATAGGCAGGCAGATAAAAGAAAACAAACTACAAATATACTAGAAGCACACATCAGTTTGTTTATAGCAATTTTTATTGAGCCATTCAAAATAAACAAGAAAACTCACCAGTCTACCAACAAGGCAAATAGTGGTAATGAAGTTGACATAGAAGAACAAGGCACGCTCATTTATACAGATCTTCTCCCCCCCCCCCCCCCCCCCCCCCCCCCAATCCTTCCCACCAATCCACCCCCTACCCAAGGTAATCTTTCAAATGCGTGGAACTATGCAAAGGTTGAGAGTCTAAATCAAATGTTAAGAATACAACTTTATGCTACAGAGGTCAGTGTTAACCAGGTGTCCTGGAACTGATGCCACTCCATAGAGAAACACCTCTCCACCATAAGGAGATTGAGCATTTACGAGTGCCAGTGCTGTACTGAAGGTGCCATTTTTAAAAAGCCAATGCTGCAAGATGTTTTTTAACACTAAAAGAATGGACTAACACAGGAACTTTAGGAAGCCCCTATGGACTGGACAAAGCTGAGGAAAGTCTTCAAAAAGCAAGCGTGGAGTGTAGGGAGCAGTAATCTTCCAGGTAACAGAAAGAAAATGTAAAACCTCCTTCCAAAGCTGCACAGTGTTCGGGCATGATCAGAACATGTGGCCAAGGGTTGCAGTTGGAGAGGCACATTTAAAACAATCTGCTTTGTGGTGAAGTTGTAATATGCATGCCTTTTAGGGTGAAACTTAAAGGCATATTAGGAGTTTATACTGTAGTTCCCAGTAAGCAACATTGTGGGAGAATGAAAACTCTTTATTCCAGCAAGAAACCATCCCTTCTCCAGTGGGATACCCAAATCCATCGAACACGCTGCTAGCAAGCGGGAGTAATCCATAGTTGGTGTCGTGCAAAGCAGGTGACGATGATTAAAGCTCAATGGGACTTTATGCTGTGAATGAAGGGCAAAAGCTTCATCCAATAGTTCATAAATATCTGAGCTCAAAAATCCAGAAGATACGGTGGTAACAATGTCAAAGCTGAAAATAAGCAAATATATCCTGGAGTGTGTCAAAGGATTTCAAGTGACAGTCATTAGTCAATACCTGGATCAGATATTTAATTTCACAAGCCTCCCGGGTCACAAAAGCAGTGGAATCAATACTAGGCAAAAAAAATCTGCATTGTTCTGAATAGGCAGCAAAGGCATCCATTGAGGATGGGGATGATGAAAACGATAAATCCACTTTCAAACACGCCACAGTGTCTGATAGATAACATAAGAACTCAAGTCTAGTAGGATGGAGAGGAGACACTGCATGAAGATAGGCACTGAAATGCTCACTACCCAACAAAAACAGTTCAATAGGAGTGGCTGAAAACAGAGGTTTTATGATACCAGTCATTAATGTGACACACACCACAACTAACCGTTAAATAACTGATATTAAGAAGACCCAAACCTCCTTTAGTTCTTGGAGTAGCAATAACATGCATAGATAGGTGGGCCTTCTTACCCTGCAACAGGTAAGTCTGTATTAGCCTACTTAAAAGCTTTTCATAGTAACAGTAAGTTATAGAGGCAACATTTCAAAAATATACAACCAGTGAGGTATAATTAGCATATTATAGAGGTGGATTCACCCTATCAAAGACAAATGATAGGCTCTCCAAACATGCAGATGAACTTTAGTGAAGCGTAACAAAGGAGGTAACATTCATAGGATACACATGAGAGAGGTTCCTAGGAAGAAATATACTTAAGAGACCCATTAAAGAGGAAAGGAGTCCTCCTAACGGTCCCGAAGGGCCGGCGTAGATGGCAAATCGATTTGTCAAGATTTAAGGTAAAACCAATAAGAAGCCCCATAGTCCTCTATAAGCTCTATGGCCGCCGCTAAAGAATCTTGGGGATGCATCAAAAGCAGGAGGAAGTCATCCGCAAATGCCAAGGTTTTAAAACACACTGGGCCGACAGAGATCCTGCACCCTGTCCTCCCACCATAAAGAACAAAGAAGAGGCTCCAACATCAAGATAAAAGGGGACAGTACGCTGCCCAATTTCAAAAGAATCTGTGCGGACACTATTAATCAGCAGAGAGTCTTGGGGATGGGTGTATAATGTACGGATTGCATCCAAAAACCATTCAGTAATCCCCACATGCGACAAAATATGAAATATAAACGCCCAACTCACTTGATCAAAAGCCTTAGCAGCATCCAGGCTAGCTAATAGCAGAAGGATAGCATGACACTGACTATAGGCCAAGGATAAAAGGGCTTTGTGAACATTTAATACAGACTGTCGACCCTGAACAGACTCCATCTGATCCTCATATACCACAGAAGGTAAATAGAGAGACAGCAGATCTGCCAGCACCTGGGAAAAAAGTTGAGGCCCACGTTTATGAGGGATATTGGCTGATATGAAGTGGGATAGTTGCCCAGTTTTCCCGGCTTTAATAATAAGCTTACTGAGGCTTCAGTAACATAATGAGGGACCGTATCCTGGGTTACAGCTGCATTATAATACGGTAACAACGAGCCTCTAAGGTGGACCTGAAGAACTTTATAAAACTCTCCTGAGTAACCATCAGGGCCAGGAGACTTAAAATTTTTAGTATCTCGAATTGGCCACTGTAGCTCCTTTGCCTGGAGAGGACCATTAAGAGCTTCTACTACCTCCTTAGAGAAACGTGGCATCCTTGAATGGTACAAGTAGTCTATAAACTTCTCAGATGAAAAATCAACCCCGCCTGATAAACCCCTTTAAAATAATCAGTTAAGAGTTTTGCCACCTTCTCCACCCGAGAATGAGAAGAACCATCCGGAGCCCTCATAGCCAAAAGCTGGTGGTGTCGCTATCAGGTCTTAGATGCACTAAAAGCTTCTCTGGCTTGTTGCCAAACCTGTGAAGACAATGCTTTCGATAAATCAGAGACCGCAGAACTTGCTCATGCAACAACAAATTAAGGGCTACCTGTGCAGCTAAAAACTGTTCTTTATGATGTTGTGTAGGAGAGTGAATATAAGCCCCCTTAGCCTTCCTCAAAGCCTTCTCTGGGGTAATGACCCCCTGTGAAATACATTTGTTAAAAGCATAGGGGTAAGCCACAATATCCCCTTGGAGTACCGTAGACTACCAGAAGCAGAAAAACTGTACCCTGTACCGTAAGTTGTAACAAGAGATACCATCCCTCATTGGACTTGGCGAAGACCTCAGCTGTATATTGAAGGGATTTCTGGATAAGGACAACCACCCCTCCATGGCAACTCCCTGAAGAGGAAAAATAAGCATCACCCACCCAATGGCTCTGGAGCTGAAGGAGAGTTCAACATCTGTTGCTCGTCTCTTGCAAACAGGCAATACCAGCCTAAAAACAATTTAAGGCAGACAAGATTTTTGTATGTTTAAGGGGTGATGTGATGCCCCCCACATTCCAAGACACTATATGATTACTTAGATAACTCAGTTCGCACTAGGGGAAGGGAACCAGTCCTAAACACCATCAGTGAAAGACCTGAGAGCACAGCCACCCCACAGGTACAAGAAAGACAAACAGACAGACTCAATCATCAAACAACCATCACACACACCCATACCAATACAAACGGCTACACCAACTTCAAAATCACACAGAAAAACAAGAAAGACCCACACACTGCAATGACAAGCAGGAAATAGCATTGTTCCTACCAACGACCCCCTCACCCACCACAGAAACCCAGCAACACATGCACTAAGACCAACCACCTACCCACCCACCCCACCGCCCCCCTCCTCCAACACATCAATTTATTAAAAAAAAAAGTATAAAACACCTGGGAAAACCTTAAGGCCTAAAGTGTGCAGTACATCCAAGGTCTTCAGACTGGACCTGAAATGAACATAGTTATCTTCAACCCCTGAGAGGAATATAATTCTTCATTAAAGGAGCAAGGTAGCTGAAAGCAGAGCACAGGTGGGGCACCTAGTAGATTCTAAGTGAATTCTGGATGGTGGCACAACAGCTAAAAGATTGTCCTGTAGACCTTATTATCCTCAAATGAAAATAAGGAAGAAGTAGTTCATTGTGGTCTTGGAGAAATCATAAAGAAGAAAATTTTTAAAAAAAACAAGTTTTGTTCTACAAATCACAGGAAGCAAATGAGTCTTTCTATTTATAGGCATGACAGAGGAGCTTAATAGAAATATTTTGAATCAATTGCAAACTGTTCATTGTGATGTGGAAGTCAGGCCATGCAACAAGATATCACTGTAATTTAATCAACTAAAGACACGTATATGAAGTGGTATCTGGGCATCCTTAAAGTAGAGATATGGTTCCTTAAGATTCAGAGTCTAAGACAATTCAGTTGTGACAGGTAATGCTTTCAGGGGTTCCTAATGAATATATTTCCAAATACATTGAAAATATTTGTATTTTAGGCTCTTTCCAATTACATATATTGGAAATATAGACTCTGTCTTCTCCAGTCATTTGTTTTAAACATTTGGCACATTTAGCTAAAATGATAGAGTTTTATCCTTGAGTATTACCATATATACTCAAATATAAACTGAGTATAAACTGAAGGAGATAAGAATTACAAGCAAAATCCCGGAAACCGCTGGGGGGAAGGAGATGTGTATTAAGAAATGCCGGAAACTGTGGGGAGGCTGTAATATAAACCGAGATCCCCCCAAATCTCTGTTTATATTCAAGTACATGTACTTTTTTTTGTAGATGATAGACAAATAATAATGTATATTATGTTTGACTCTTAGGATATGGTTGATAGTCATGTATAAGTATGCTTGAATACCATTTATGTATAAGTATGCTTGAATACCATTGTAGTTTGAACCAGGAGAAATCAACTGAGAACTGGCTCATTCTTTAGTGGGATTGTTGTTGCAGAAAACAGAGTGCATTACAAGTTTGGGGATGCACCTTTCAGGAGACAAGCTAATTTCCATGGTTGGCTGCTCAGCTTTCTGTACCTTACATCTAATTTGTAAACTATGAAGTTATTTGGATAAGGCAAATCTAAGGTCTTGATAGTACTTGAGTAAACTATGCCTAATAGCTTTAAAAGACTGCAGGTGAGAAAATATGTAGTAGTACCCCTTATGTGTTAAGATCAAGTATACATATGTAGTATCACATCATACCTTATGCTGTGAGTTTATCTTGAGCAGACTGGATGGACTATATGAGTATTTATCTGCAATCATTTACTAAGTTACTACGTAAAAGGCTGCTCTCCGTGGAAGCAAAAATTTGGTTTAAAATTGCCTGCTTGATGTACAGTTATATAAATCAGTCTCAAAACATCTAGCTGATTAAAGTAGTATGTATTACACAAAGACTCCAGTAGTTTTCATATCACAAAAACTTTTTATTGTATTGCAATGCTGACAAACCACTCTAGCATTGCTACCTAATGTTAAGTAGAGGAGTGTGGTAGCCGTGTTAGTCTTAAGGTTATCAATAGAAATCAAACAAATAAAACATGGAAAAGAAAATAAGATGATACCTTTTTTATTGGACATAACTTAATACATTTCTTGATTAGCTTTCGAAGGTTGCCCTTCTTCGTCAGATCGGAAATAAGCAAATGTGCTAGCTGACAGTGTATATAAGTGAAAACATTCAAGCATTACTATGATAGTCTGACAGGGTGGGAGAATGGAGGTGGGTAGGAGGTATGCATAGAGACATCAAAGCATATCATTGATATTCTAACAGGATGGGTGTGGATAGGTGAGGGGTGGGGTGATCAACAGAGACATACAGCTTTATGGTTTATAATGGGCTAGGAACCCCAGATCCTTGTTAAGTCCTTTCTGTTGGGTGTTAAAATATTCAATCATTCTGACTTCAAAGGTCTTACGTTCTTGTATGGTTTTAAAGTTACCTTTCAAGATTCTCACTGTGAAGTCACTGGTACAGTGTCCTGGTCCTGTAAAATGTTGACCAACAGGCGTGGGAGCCCTACTGGCACCAGTATTGTTCATGTGATGTCTATGTAAATTGAATCTTGTCTTAAGCATCTGGCCTGTTTCTCCAATATAGCATCCTTCGTTACATTTTTTACACTGAATGATATATACCACATTGGAAGATGAGCAAGTGAAAGATCCCTTTATGTTGAATATCTTTCCTTTGTGGATGACTGTGGGGTCCTGTGAAATATTTTGGCATAGTTTGCAACTGGATAAATTACAGGGAAGTGTGCCCTTCTGTTCCTTTTCAGTCTGTGATGGAAGTTTACTTCTGATTAGCTTGTGTTTTAAGTTGGGTGGCTGTCGGAAGGCCAGTACTGGTGGGGATGGAAATATCTCTTTCAGTAATTCATCCTCCTGGAGTATAGGTTGTAGATCTCTTATGATTTTCCTCAGTTTTTCCAGCTCTGGATTGTATGTCACTACAAGAGGGATTCTGTCTGTGGATTTTTTCTCCTTGTACTGTAGCAAATTCTCCCTGGGTGTTTTGAGGGAGGAAGCAATATTCGTGGAGATTATTTTGGGGTTGTACCCTTTCTGTTTGAAGGATGCACTCAGGCTTTTAAGGTGTCTGTCTCTGTCCCCTGGGTCAGAGCAGATACGGTGGTATCTTGTGGCTTGGCTGTAAATGATGGATGTTTTTGTATGTGAAGGATGGAAGCTGGAGTTGTGGAGGTAGCTGCATCTGTCTGTGGGTTTCTTGTATATAGATGTTTGTATACAGCCATCACTGATTGAGACAGTGGTGTCCAAAAAATTGACTTTTTCTGGGGAGTAGTCAATTTTGAATCTGATTGTAGGATGGTATGTATTGAAGGCAGAATAAAATTGTTTCAGAGTTTTCTTCACCCTCCGTCCAAATCATAAAAATGTCATCAATGTATCGGTAGTATTTTAGAGGTTTGGTCTGGTGTATATTCAGAAATGTCTCTGAATACTACCGGTACATCGATGACACTTCCCTGTAATTTATCCAGTTGCAAACTATGCCAAAATATTTCACAGGACCCCACAGTCATCCACAAAGGAAAGATATTCAACATAAAGGGATCTTTCACTTGCTCATCTTCCAATGTGGTATATATCATTCAGTGTAAAAAATGTAACGAAGGATGCTATATTGGAGAAACAGGCCAGATGCTTAAGACAAGATTCAATTTACATAGACATCACATGAACAATACTGGTGCCAGTAGGGCTCCCACGCCTGTTGGTCAACATTTTACAGGACCAGGACACTGTACCAGTGACTTCACAGTGAGAATCCTGAAAGGTAACTTTAAAACCATACAAGAACGTAAGACCTTTGAAGTCAGAATGATTGAATATTTTAACACCCAACAGAAAGGACTTAACAAGGATCTGGGGTTCCTAGCCCATTATAAACCATAAAGCTGTATGTCTCTGTTGATCACCCCACCCCTCACCTATCCACACCCATCCTGTTAGAATATCAATGATATGCTTTGATGTCTCCATGCATACCTACTACCCACTCCCACCCTGTCAGACTGTCATAGTAATGCTTGAATGTTTTCACTTATATACACTGTCAGCTAGCACAGTTGCTTATTTCCGATCTGACGAAGAAGGGCAACCTTCGAAAGCTAATCAAGAAATGTATTAAGTTATGTTCAATAAAAAAGGTGGTATCTTATTTTCTTTTCCATGTTTTATTTTGTTTGATTTCTATTGGCTACCTAATGTTAAAACCTCACACATTCATTCCTCCACTCACCTTGCACCACCTGTATTTGAAAACAAACCAACTGTTTTTACATTTTAAACTGCATACTAATGCTGTTTCTTAATTTACATATATTTTGCAGTACTAATACATTATATCATACACAAAGGATCAAAACTCAGTCCTGCCAGCTGAATAGTCCTTTTCCTACAGACACCATGTCTTCCACTTGGGTCGCTGTAATCGTGTTTACATGTAGACGCTTGATGACTGCTCTCCGGTAGAAAAACACTGTGTCTATTGCCCCTCCTTTGGCTGGCTAAATGCACCGCCTCCAATCATCTGTATGCATCAAAATACAAGTGCTGTGTGCTCGAAGACTGACTCAACAGTCCACCATATCTGTTTGTTTGACCCCTCCCCCCCTCTCGGTGGTCCTGAGATAGCTTGGGACTGACACCTCTATAATCAGTTGCATTCTGGTGTTTTCCTCTTTTACCACTAATCCGGTTTTCTGGCATCCAGTTTTTATCAGTTGGGATGAGGATGTCCCAGGTGATCATAACTTTTGTTTTCCACAATTCTCTTATGGTCATGATCCCGGTGCTTTTCCGGTATACTAGTGTTGTAATGCTTATAGAGTTTCCAGTGAATGAGATGTGACACTTTTTTGTGCTTTGCTGCATAAAATCTTTCCACCATCAGTACTTTGCAGCCAGCCATGAGGTGAATTAACTGTTTCTAGCTCTTTCTTATAGAATCTACATATGTCTGTTGCACCAGCTTTATCAGTGCTTGCTGTAAACCATCTTCTGTAATTCGCTGTCCTGGACTGCAACTATCAATCACTCATCCTTGGGTTTCAATTCACCTCTCCTTAACCACGAATGGTTCTAGAGTAACAATTTGTATTTTCCACTGTACTTATGCATTTTCCACTTCTTGTTTCTCCCCTGTTGATCCAGTTCTTTGAAGAGTATTTTTGTCTTCCTTTACAAATTCTGTTGTTTCCTTTTCTTTTGGTACTGATGGATTTTCACCTATTCCTTCTTCTTGCCGGAATGTGTGTCCAAGTTTAATTATGGAACTAGATTCTGAAAGTTTTCTTTCATATTTCAACACCTTTATTGCATTGGGATCTGATGATGCCATTAGGCCTGTAATAGTAAATCGATAGATGTAATCTATTCTTCCATATCATCATGCTGATCAATCCATAGACTGGTGGGTTGTGTCCATCTACCAGCAGGTGGAGATAGAGAGCAAAGCTTTTGCCTCCCTATATGTGGTCATGTGCTGCCGGAAACTCCTCAGTATGTTCTCTATCTCAGCAGGTGGTGGTCACACACAGCAGCAGCTCTGGCTAGGTCTCCAAGCCTAATTTTTAGGTTTTGTTGAGTACCTGGGGTTGAGGGCTCTTCTTGAGCAAGTGCAAACCTGGTGGTGCCAGGTCCCTCCTTTTCTCCCCCCTCCCGCTGGCTCCGTTAAAAAAAAAAAAAAATTTTTTGGACGTCCTTAAGGGCGTTTATTTCAACATTTATTTCAACGTTTATTGCAGCTACTCACTGGGACACCAGTTTGTTACAGCTCGGAGCGAGAAGCAGGTAATTTTTACCTTTTTGTAGCGGGCAGGGGGTTCCCCGATTGGTCTTCACGTGGCCTATGGCGTCGGAGGGCGAGGGCGCAAAGAATCGCTCCCCGGACCGCGTGTGCGCTTCTAGCAGGGATGCGGGGGTCTTAAAGTCTGAGTCGCCCTTGTTGGGTGTCAGTTTGGAGGCCGGTCAGTGTCCCGGTTCTTCCTCCAGTGCGGCGGTTTTTCCCGCCTTAAACGCCCATCCCCCGCTGCTCGCCTCCGCCATCTTGGCCGGCCACTCTGCTCGGACGGCGTCTTCTTGGGCCGCCCTTGAGGTGGGAGACGTTAATTCTATGGCCGCCCTTGATTTGGGCGACGGCAAAAAAGCGGCCAAAGTTAAGCGCCGTTCTTCCCGCGTGGCTCCTTCGCGGAGTGTCGCGCCGGACGCCATTTTGGATGCGCAGCACGTTTCTCCCCTGCTCTTGCGAGCGCTGGTTGAGGGTGCGTCTAGGGCTGTGGCCCAGGCTGCTGAAGTGCACAGTCTGGGGGGTTTCTCCCCCGAGTTCATTTTGCTGCTGCATCAGGCTTTTCTTATGCTAAACGTTGCCCCGGCTCCCTTGTCCGATAAAGGGGTTGAGGCCCCCGGAAGTAAACGCCCTCGGGTGGATTTCCAGGCCTTAGAGGACTCTGTCTCCTCTGATGTAGATGAGGGCAGCGTATCTGGGTTCTCCCAACGGTCCTTTGGGGATTCCTTGGAGGAGACGGAGTCCCGCTCGGATGGAGCGGATGACCCCTCTGCAGCGCGGATTTTTCGCTCAGAGGACTTGCCCAACCTGTTAGTGCAGGCCATGAGCATTTTGAAGATTTCCTCTCCGGAGGACGTCTCTCCCTCAGCCCCTGTTGGCTCCGCCATTATGCTGGGGACGAAGCGCCCGCCTAGAACCTTCCACGTGCATGATGCCATGCACACCTTGATTTCGGCTCAATGGGATGTCCCGGAAGCGAGCCTCAAAGTGGCTAGGGCTATGTCCCGCCTCTATCCTCTGCCTGAAAGTGAACGAGAGGCCTTTCTTTGGCCTACCGTGGATTCTTTAATCACTGCGGTGACTAAGAAAACGGCATTGCCGGTGGAAGGTGGCACGGCCCTAAAGGACGCCCAAGACAGAAGATTGGAGGCGGCCTTAAGGTCGTCCTTCGAGGCGGCTGCTTTAAGTTTGCAGGCCTCAGTTTGCGGCTCCTATGTGGCCAGGGCGTGCCTGACGATTGTGCAGCGGGCTTCCCCTTCGGATCCTTCCTTGAGGGCTGATTGGCCGGCCCTGGAATCGGGCTTGGCTTATTTGGCAGACTTGCTTTATGATGTCTTGAGAGCCTGGGCTAAAGGTATGGCTCAGACAGTCTCTGCGCGGCGGTGGCTTTGGCTGAAGCATTGGTCTGCTGACCACGCCTCTAAGTCCCGCCTGGCTAAGTTGCCTTTTAAAGGCAAGCTGCTCTTTGGGGTCGAGCTGGACAAAATTGTGATCGATCTCGGCACGTCTAAGGGCAAAAGGTTACCAGAGGTCAGGGCTCGGGCCAGTGCTCGCCCCGGTAACTCCAGAGGACGGTTTCAGGAAGCCCGTCAGTACCGCCCGGGCAAGTCTGGCTCCTCTGCCCCCTCTTCCTTCAAAAGGAACTTCTCCCCCAAGCAGCATTCCTTTCGCAGAGACCGCCGTCCCGGAGGTGCGCCCTCCGGTCCTCCCCCAGGGTCTCGTACCCAATGACGGGGCCCTGGTCCATGGCCCAGTGCAGATTGGAGGACGCCTGTCCTCGTTTTTGGGCGAGTGGACCAGGGTAACTTCAGACGCTTGGGTGCTGGAAGTCATCAGAGACAGCTACAAGCTAGAGTTCTGCCGACCCTTAAGAGACGGGTTTGTACTCTCTCCCTGCAAGTCTCCGGTCAAAGCTGTGGCAGTGCAGCAGACTTTGGACAATCTGATCCGCCTGGGTGTGGTCGTTCCAGTGCCAGAAAATCAGCTTGGCAAGGGACGTTACTCCATTTACTTTGTGGTACCAAAGAAAGGAGGTTCTGTACGGCCTATCCTCGACCTCAAAGGGGTCAATCGGGCCTTGAAAGTTCGACACTTTCGCATGGAGACTCTCCGCTCTGTTATAGCGGCAGTGAAGGCAGGGGAGTTCCTGGCATCCTTGGACATCAAGGAAGCGTATTTGCATCTTCCCATCTGGCCTCCTTATCAATGCTTTCTGCGTTTTGCAGTCCTGGGCTGACACTTCCAGTTCAGAGCCCTCCCGTTCGGGTTGGCTACTGCTCCGCGGACCTTCTCCAAAGTAATGGTGGTCATCGCGGCCTTCCTGCGAAAGGAAGGGGTACAAGTCCATCCTTATCTGGACGACTGGTTGATCCGAGCCCCCTCTTAAGCAGAGTGCGGCAAAGCTGTGGACCGGGTGATTGCTCTTTTGAGCTCCCTGGGGTGGATCATCAACTGGGAGAAAAGCCAGCTGCGCCCGACTCAGTCCCTGGAGTATCTGGGAGTTCGATTCGACATCCAAGTGGGCAGAGTGTTCCTGCCAGACAATCGGATTGTCAAGCTTCAGACTCAGGTGGACTAGTTCCTAGTAGCCTCTTCGGGCTTGGGACTATGTGCAGCTGTTGGGCTCTGACGGCCACGATGGAAGTAGTGCCCTGGGCCAGGGCTCATATGAGACCACTACAACACTCTCTGCTGCAGCGCTGGACTCCAGTGTCGGAGGATTATGCTGTGCGCCTTCCCTTGGACCCAGCAGTGCGCAAGGCGCTGAGCTGGTGGCTGAAGACAGACAAGTTGTCTGCAGGAATGCCTCTTGTGACCCCGGAGTGGATTGTCGTCACGACGGATGCCTCTTTGACGGGCTGGGGAGCCTACTGCTTGGGAAGGACAGCGCAGGGGCTCTGGTCTCCTACAGAGGCAAAGTGGTCTATCAACCTCCTGGAACTCAGAGCCATTCGGTTGGCGCTTTTGGAGTTCCTCCCGGTACTGGCGTTGAAGCCAGTACGGGTCCTGTCGGACAGTGCCACGGCTGTGGCCTATGTCAACCGCCAGGGAGGTACCAAGAGCGCCCCTCTAGCCAAGGAGGCCATGAATCTATGCCAGTGGGCGGAAGCGAACCTGGAACAGCTGTCAGCGGCCCACATTGCCGGAGTCATGAATGTCAAGGCGGACTTTCTCAGTCGCCATACCTTAGATCCCGGAGAGTGGCAGTTATCGGCTCAGGCGTTCTTGGACATCACGAAGCGCTGGGGCCAGCCGAGCCTAGATCTGATGGCGTCATCGGCCAATTGCCAAGTGCCGCGCTTTTTCAGCAGAGGATGGGACCCTCGAACTCTGGGAGTAGATGCTCTTCTCCAACAGTGGCCAACACAGGAGCTTCTCTATGTGTTGCCGCCCTGGCCCATGTTGGGCAGGGTACTAGACCGGGTGGCAAAGCATCCGGGCCGGATAATCCTGGTGGGTCCGGACTGGCCCAGACGTCCCTGGTATGCGGACTTGATCAGGCTCTCAGTGGATGACCCTCTGCGACTGCCAGTGGAGCAGGGCCTGTTGCATCAGGGTCCCATGGTGATGGAGGATCCCTCCCCCTTTGGTCTTACGGCCTGGCTATTGAGCGGCAGCGTCTGAGGAAGAAGGGCTTCTCAGACAAGGTCATCGCCACTATGATGAGAGCGAGGAAGCGCTCTACTTCTACTGCTTACGCCAGGGTTTGGCGTACCTTTGCAGCGTGGTGTGAAGCAGGCTCACTTTCTCCCTTCACTGCTCCAATTTATTCAGTGTTGGCGTTCCTGCAAGAAGGTCTGGAGAAAGGCCTGTCGCTCAGTTCCCTTAAAGTCCAGGTAGCGGCTCTGGCTTGCTTCAGGGGCCGTCTGAAGGGTGCTTCCCTGGCTTCGCAGCCAGATGTGGTGCGTTTTCTCAAGTGAGTTAATCACCTGCGCCCTCCTCTGCACTCAGTGGTGCCTGCGTGGAATCTCAACCTGGTGCTAAGAGCCTTGCAGAAGCCGCCTTTTGAACCCTTGTCGAGGGCATCTCTGAAAGACCTGACGTTGAAAGCAGTCTTTTTGGTGGCTATCACTTCAGCCAGAAGAGTTTCCGAGCTCCAGGCGCTCTCATGTCGAGAGCCTTTTCTGCAGTTCACTGAGGCAGGAGTGTCTATTCGCACAGTGCCTTCCTTCCTGCCCAAGATTGTTTCTCGCTTCCATGTGAATCAGCAGCTCTGTCTACCGTCCTTTCGTAGGGAGGACTACCCAGAGGAGTACTCTGCTCTCAAATATCTGGATGTGAGACGAGTCATCATCAGATACTTGGAAGTGACCAATGATTTCCGGAAGTCGGATCATCTGTTTGTCCTGTTTGCAGGTCCTCGTAAGGGTCTGCAGGCTGCTAAGCCTACAGTGGCAAGATGGGTCAAGGAAGCCATTGCAGCGGCTTATGTGGCCGCGGGGAAGGTGCCGCCTATCCAGCTGAAGGCTCACTCCACTAGAGCTCAGGCGGCCTTGATGGCAGAGGCCGGGTCAGTCTCCTTGGAAGAGATTTGCAAGGCGGCAACTTGGGCATCGGCCCATACCTTCTCCAGGCATTACCGCTTGACTGTGGCTGCTCGGGCGGAGGCCCGGTTTGGAGCTTCAGTGTTGCGGTCAGGGATTTCAATGTCCCGCCCTGGGTGAGTACTGCTTCGGTACATCCCACCAGTCTATGAATTGATCAGCATGATGATATGGAAGGTAAAATTATGTATCATACCTGATAATTTTCTTTCCATTAATCATAGCTGATCAATCCATAGCCCCTCCCAGATATCTGTACTGTTTATATTCTGGTTGCATTTCAGGTTCAAGTTTAGTCTTCAGTTCCTGTTCAGGAGGACTTCGTGTTCAAGTTTTTTCAATTGGATTCTTCAAGAGTTGAGACGAGTTTGTGTTACAGTGAGCTGCTGCATTCCTCTCCCCTCCGTTTTACGGGGCTGGATTGAGACCTAAATTCTGCCGGCGCTCCCTCCCGCTTCGTGCGGCTGTAGGGCAGCTTTGTACCCCTCCCGCTTCGGCGGTGTTAGGGTCAGTCAGCTCCTCCCGCGGTTGCAGGATAAGCCAGGTCCCCCCGCATCGGCGGGTGTGGTGTCCCTCCCCCGCTCCGCGGGGATGAGCTGGACGGATTCCCCTCCCCCACTTGTGTGGGGATGAGCTGGGTTAATTCCCCTCCCCCGTTTCGGCGGTGGTGAGCTGGGCAGAGTGTCCCTTTGTGGGTGTAATTCTCTAAGTGCTGAGTCCTGCGGATGGAGCTTTGATATCGACATACTGAGGAGTTTCCGGCAGCACATGACCACATATAGGGAGGCAAAAGCTTTGCTCTCTATCTCCACCTGCTGGTAGATGGTCACAACCCACCAGTCTATGGATTGATCAGCTATGATTAATGGAAAGAAAATTATCAGGTATGATACATAATTTTAGGCATACACTGAATCTTATAGATGTCCTCATGGGCATGGAGGAGTTTTCTTGTTTGCACATAGTTTTTCAAGGTCTTTAAGAAGCCAAGCTACAATACCAAAACTTTGAGAGTGCAGAAAGTGCCAGTTGAGTAATAGCCTGTATTTTATTCCATGATATTAATGCACTCTTCAATATCAGTTTTAGTCTTCTATAATAATCTTTACAGATTTTTTTTTCTCTCAGCAATTTCTGTTTAATAGTTGGTTGTTCTTCCTCCACTCCTGGATATTTATGTGCCCCTTCCTGTTCAAGTTCCTTTATCTCTGTCATCAGACAGATGTTTTCAGTTTTGCTCAACTTTCCCCTTAGGAAAGTCAATTTAGCATATTAATCCAGCCCAAGAGTCATCTGAAAAGTTTCTCACCACTCAAATTGTTTTGCTAATTGCGGGTTACTGGAGCTGTAGAGTTTCAGGTCATCTACAAACATTAAATGCGATGTGACCTCTGGATTGTTGGCATCTTTTGGAGTAAGACTAAATCTATAGCACAAGGATTAATAAAGAGTACTCGGATTAAGGGCCAAACAAAACAGAAGCAGGGGCAAGAGTTCTCACTGAAATGTGCATCACTGTATCTTGATGTTAGGAATGACAAATTGGGCCATCTACGTACTGCAGGTGGAGTATAAATTGACACTTTTTCATGGTGGTCTTGTTGAATTCAATCCATTCAGAGTTTATTTTGTACATTTCAAGTCAGTTTATTATTCAGGAATGTAGGGTGCTAACAAAGGCTTTTTTATAGTCAATCCATGCTATACTAAGATTTCTTTTTTCTTAGCCCTGGCCATGATGTCTTTATTCAACATTAACTGGTCTTTCATTCCATATACTCCTCTCTCGTTACCCTTCTCTATTGCTATGATGTTGTTAGAGTCTATATGATCCAGTGCATTTTTTTCTAGCAAAAAAGGTGCAGGTACTCAAATGCCAAGTCACCCTTCAGGGGTGGGGTGATCACTGAGGGACCCACCCCACAATAGCCAGGCCCCCTGCAACCAGTCATAGAATCTATGACAAGGCAGAATTGATGTGTAGAGCCTGAGCTCTTTCATTAAAACTTGGGGAACATGGGTCAATTTTAGCAGACAATGGAAAAGGTGCCGGTACTCAGTACCCCCTCAAAAAAAAGCCCTGATATGATCATATAATCTATCAGCATCTATTGCAGTGAACAGCTTATAGACTGTAGGTAGACAAGTTATCGGGCTATAATTTTTAGGAATGTTATGTGGATCTCCCTTTTTAAGAAGTAGTGTTCTGCCTGATATTAGCCAGTCAGAGCTGGCTGCCTATTCAATTGATTTTTGCAGTTTGCTGTATCTTGGTGGAAAGATGTTAACTGTTTGAGCCAAAAATTGGTCTCTCCATCTGAGCCGACTATTCCAATTTGGGGCTCTTTTTAACTTGTTTTCCAACTTTTTTTTAATTGTTACTTAGGCCTTTTCATAGGGGTAATGTTTATCCCTTCCAAATTCAGATATGCTCTACAGGGTCCTTATATAACTTTCTCCAGAATGTTTGTCTCAGCTTTAGTTGGCCGTGTTTTCACAGTACAGATGTTCTTTCCCAGTTCCCTGTAGAATCAATTTGGGTTTCTCTAAATAATTTATTTTGATATTTCTTTTCTGTTTTCTTCAAATCTCTGAAAGTTTTGTGCTTCAACTGTTACTTTCCATTTATTATTGGAGTTATGAATTTAATATCTTCCTCTATCAATGCAACATGTTTCAGTTTGATATTTTGGATCTTCCTAAGTATTTTTGGTGATTGTGATACTTTTAGGTACCCATCTATCAATGACACCTCTGTTGGCAGAGATTTTATTTTTCCCTCAGTGTGAGTTTTCCAAGGAGGAGGAGATGTCTTACTCTTTGTTGTTTGATCCAGGATCCTCCATGGTAAAACTCTGTAACAATTTTGGCTGCAAAATAGCATATTCAGTTAATTTCCATAATATCCAAATCCTGCCTTTTTATACAGATTTTGGCCTTATTTATCCAACTCCTTATTCTAGATCAGTGCTTTTCAACCTTCAACTCATGGCACACCGACAAGGCGCTAAAATTGTCAAGGCACAACTTCGTGTTTGAAGCCTGATACCTTCGGAACAATAAGATTGATGAATTACCTGCAAGGATCCTTTAAAAAGCTGCGTTCTTTGAAAAAAAAAAATGAAAAAAATATATATAGGATGCTTATCTTCCTCTGAGTTGCTTCATTTAACATTGTGCCCTACAAAGGCCATCTTCATTGCCATGCTAGGTCAGGCCACTCCAGTGGCATTAATCAAACTGCTGTGCTTGAAACTGAGATAACTGCAGTTATAAACCATTTGAGTTTCACAATGTAAAAAATACCCCTAAAACTTCTCTGATTAAAACAATTTTATCATACATGTTTTGTTCAATTGTCTTTTCCTTCTCTACAGTATTTTGCCAAATGTAATGGTTAGTAAGGGGGACTTTTACTGAATATTAACTCCAGTTATCTGCAGCAGGGCCCATAGGAATAAAATGAGACCCGATTCAACTATCTTGAGCTAACCTTTAGTAAAAGACCCTAAATTTTTATAAATCTTCTTCCCCCCCCCCCCCCCCCCCCCCCCGCACAGGTTACATAAATTTATCCACCTTGACATTTAGCACAATACATGCAAAAATATATTATGAAAATGTGTGTACTCATTTTAAATGACTAAAAAATTATGATTTAAGATTTTAATAAGGATCGTAGCACAAAATTTGGAAACAGCATTACCTGTTTCCCCCAGCTTGCATCAGGGGTCTGCTTTGTCTGGAAAAAATAACCTTAAAATTTGACAGACAATATAACAATCCCTGTGAGCTTGCCAAATCTCAGAAACACTGAAGCAGCAGCAGCTGGAGATAGACAAGGACAAAACATCAGTTTGCTCACTTTGTACAAAATTTGTTTTATTATACTAGTCCAATTTTAAGAACTATATACACAAAATATACACAAAATAAAGCATGCCCCTACCATACATACACAAAGATATGTACTCCATGGTTCCAAAAATATTTCATTACTAGAACATATTAAAGGCCCTGTTTACTAAGCTGTGCTAAGGGTGAGCTAGTGTTTTTAGTGTGCACTTAAACACTAAAAAAAAAACCCATATATTCCTATGGGTGTCACTGCGGCTTTTGGAGGAGCCTGCGGGCAGGTGAGAAACTGGGGGGGAGAGATGCAGGACTCTGGCGCAGGCGTGAGAGATGCCCAGAAATGAGCAGTGGATTTCGAATGATCCTCCCTCAAACTTCCGTGGCACACCTGGGGACCTTTCGCAGCACACCAATTGACAATCACTGCTCTGGATGTTCACTTTAACTTGGGTAACCTTTTTGTCTCTCCTGGAACCAAGTAAATTTATCTATATAAGCCAGCAGCTCAACTGCTAATTCCTCCACCTCTGGGTCCTTTTCCTGCAATTCTTCTTCCTCTTCAGTTGACTTCTTTTTCTTGTCCCTCATTTATCATTCCATCTTGCGTTTCGGCAAGCTCCTCTCCCCTTCTCTGCCGCTGCGTTATCTACCAAAGAAATCTCACTTCTTGCACATCTTGTTAAGTCCCCTTTCTCCCTCTCTTTTCTGCGGCATCATTCAGCTATTTCAAGACATCCTCAGGTACTATTTTTAATTTGACAAATCAAGGATCTTAGATTAGCATCAGCTTGCCTTTTGTTTGTCCTGCATTTTCCTATGTGAGACCTTACATTTGGAATAAACTCCCTTGTGCATTGAGAGAGAACCTTAGTTATTTAAATTTTAGGAAATTTCTCAAAGTAATATTATTTGAAGAATGTTTTAAACAAAGGTAGAAGGTATCGTGTCTATCTTTTAATGTTTATGACATTTTATTGCTTTTATTTATGATTATAACTATATTAAGTTTCAATTGTCTTCTATGGTGGATTGTGAATATCGGAATATTAAGGTAATAAATTAAATTTGAATATGCTCATTGCATCACATTACAGGAAAAAAAAAGCTTAAAGCAGTGGCACCCCTGGCCCTTCCTTGTATAATTATATAGTCCATGATGCTATTCTGTTGAATATCTACTGCAGTTCTTAATTTGAATGATGTATTGATCATGTAGGCTGGGTAACTATGGTTGCTACCATGCCAACAACTGTTAGCATGGCTTAAGAGTACACACAGAAGAAACCTGGAAAAAACATTGAACATCAGTTTATATCTTTTTGTGTAGCTTTTTAGTATGCTTTCATTGTCTTCAAATAATTTATGGGGGAAGTTCCAAAGCCAAACAAAAGAGGAGGCTATCTACAAATTCTTCAAATCAGGATCTGATGCTATAAAAGACTACAGTACAAGGTAAGAAGGTATAATAGACTAATTTTATATTTTCTGAATAACTTGCTAGTTAATATATTTTTATATGAACAGTATAAATGCTCCATAAAAATTTAGGAAACTATTTGCTATATAGATAACAGTGAGAAATGAGAGGTCTGAAATTTGCATGATTTCAAGTTGTTGTTTTTTTCATTTATAGACCGCATTTCATATGGCAAGGTTATATAACACAAACAAAAACAATATCCTAATGCCTTGACTTAGTAGTTGGAATACAGAAACCCAGTTTGGAAGCCATGCCATTATCAGTGTTTTGTGAAATGGTTTCTCTGGGAACATTTTTCTAATAGGATTAAAGCACTGCTTATTAAAATTATATTTTGCTTGTTGGATATTGTGATATGTTGCCAAATCCTTCAGAAGGAATCCTCTATTTTTACTTTTATGGCTAAATCCTCTGTTCATGTGCATGGGTGTGTGCAAAAATATTAGGGCTGCATTTCAATTAATTTTTAATTGCAATTAATCGCACAAAGGTAATGTATTTGTTCCCCACTGTAGCTCCTTGTGACTCTGGACAAGTCACTTAATCCTCCCATCGCCCGAAATACAAGATAAGTACCTGTACATAATATGTAAACCACTTTGATTGTAACCACAGTAGAAGTCCAAAAACCCAGACTGCTCAGGGATCAAGTCAGTCCAGATTTTTGAACTTTTCCTGTTTCTCAGGCAGTACTTGTTACCGAGCAGCCAGTCCCTCTCCCAGGCCCCAGTTCCTCCCCTCCCCCCTTTCTGTCTAATGTCTTCCCTCCTCTCCTAGTCCTGCTTGCTTGTTCTTTGTTACAGGTACCTTTCCTGAAGTCTTTGGTGCTGAAGCACCAGTGGCAGCCTCACTGACTTCCAGCCCATCGGAAGTATCTTTGATTTCAGCTGGGAACACGTCACTTTCAGTACTGCATGTGGCCTTTTGGCCTCACTTCAGCTCCCAGGGTCTTCACCAAGTGTCTAGCGGTAGTTGCAGCATCACTATGCTGACTGTGGGAGTCCATGTGTTCCTGTATCTCGACAATTGGCTAATGAAGAGCACCTCAGAGGAGGGCGCTCAGGAGTCCATGCTATTCAGGTGCTCGAGCTATTAGGGTTCATTTTAATCTACCCCCAAGTCCCATCTCTACCATATCTAGTGATTGGACTTCATAGGAGCCCTGCTCGACATACAGAGGGTTCAAGCCTACCTTCCAAGGTTCATGCCTCTCAGCGGGTCACAGCTCGACAGATGTTGAGATTGTTGGGCCACATGGCTTCCACAGTGTATTTTACACCCATGACATGAGATCAGCGTAATGGACCCTAGCTTCTCAGTGGTACCAAGCCACAGGGAGTCTAGAAGATGTCATCCAAGTGTCCCCAGAGTTTGTATGCTCTCTTCAGTGGTGGACAATTCGATCCAGTTTGACTCTGGAACTTCCAAATTCCTCAGCCGCAAAAAGTGCTGATGATGGAGGCATCTCTCTTGGTATGGGGAACTCATGTAGGTGGGTTTCACATTCAAGGTGCTTGGTCCTCCTAGGAAACGAATCTTCAGATCAGCCTCCTGGAGCTTTGAGCGATCTGGACTGCTGTAAAAGCTTTCAGAGATCGGCTGTTTCACCACATTGTTCTCATCCAAACAGACAATCAGGTTGCGATATATTACACTAACAAGCAGGGGGACACTGGATCACTCCCTCTGTGTCAGGAGGCCATCCGGATGTTGCATTGGGCTCTCCAACATGGCATGTTCCTTCGAGCGGGTGAAAACAATATCCTGGCCAACATAGCAGGATAATGCAACCTCACAAGTGGTTTCTCAATAAAGGCATTGCCTACAAGATCTTCCAAGCATGAGGCATCCACTCAGTGGATCTTTTTGCTACTCGGATCAATCACAAGGTCCTTCAGTTCTGTGCTTTATATGCTTTAAGGGCAATTCTGTAACTTAGGCGCTCATATTTATATGCACGTTACTTATGAAAATGCCTGGAATTCCTGGTGTTGTAAATAAATTAAGTTGGCTACAAATGTTCAAGCAATGTTCCACCAATTCTTATCTATTGAAAGTTGAAAAACTTGAATTATGTCATAAATTCCAACTTACGAGATAGCCAGTGTGGCCATTGTCTTCTCATAACGGTGCCACAACATGCTTAGTCCAATGACGGGGTGAACCATTCAGAATGGATGTCAAAAGTATCTGTGTCCAGTGGGTAAAGGATATAAAATAGTTTATCCATATGTGCTCGTAGCCCACACTCAGATGCTGCCTTTTGAAAATCTACAACTGTCCTCAACTCAGAGTTTTGCTTCTTTGAGAGTTTCCAAGCTGAAGTTGAAGAGCTTGCCAAAATGGGAACATGTTTGATGTGTATTATGGAAACTGAGCTGAGCCTTGTGTTATATGCCTGTGTATCATCACCTATGCATTAGCAGAGAAGCCTTGTAGATTACTGCTGGGAGAATTATGAGCAACTGCACATTGAAGAGTGTCACGATTGTGGCCGTGACCCCTCTTTTGACTCACCTTATTTCTGCTGGTCGGCTCATGGGCTGGCTTCTATCTGCATTGTTATGTTTGTCCTGTGTGTTCAAGTCTCACTTTGGGGTTGAGTGTAGGGTTTCTACTTCCTGTGTGTTCCAAGCCTCACTTCGGTGTTCAGTGTATATTCCTGTTTCTGTCCTGTAGGGTTTCCACTTCCTCTGTGTTTCAAGCCTCACTTTGGGTTCTGTGTATTTCCTGTCTCTATCCTGTTTATAAGGAAGTGGTTGACTTTCATTCAGGGCCTTTGCAATGCCAAAGGTCCCCAGGTTAGTCCGTGTGCAGGGTGCACTTCTGCCTTGTTCTAGTCTGTGTGCTCATGGGCACTTCTGTTTAGATTGCTTGCCTTGTTCTTGTCTGTGTGCCTGTGGGCACTTCTGTGTCTTGTTTTCTTATTTTGGTGCCTGTGTGCACTTCTGCATTTAGCCTTAGTTCTGTTGTTTGTCTGTGTGGGTTAGCTTTGTGTCCTGCCTAGTCTGCCTTGCTTGTTCTAAACCTTCTACCTTAGCTTCAGCCATTGTTCTGTTGTTTGTCTGTGTGGGTTAGCTTTGTGTCCTGCATAGTCTGCCTTGCTTGTTCTAAACCTTCTACCTTAGCTTCAGCCATTGTTCTGTTGTTTGTCTGTGTGGGTTAGCTTTGTGTCCTGCCTAGTCTGCCTTGCTTGTTCTAAACCTTCTACCTTAGCTTCAGCCATTGTTCTGTTGTTTGTCTGTGTGGGTTAGCTTTGTGTCCTGCCTAGTCTGCCTTGCTTGTTCTAAACCTTCTACCTTAGCTTCAGCCATTGTTCTGTTGTTTGTCTGTGTGGGTTAGCTTTGTGTCCTGCATAGTCTGCCTTGCTTGTTCTAGTCCCTTCTACCTTAACTTCAGCCATTGTTCTGTTGTTTGTCTGTGTGGGTCAGCTTTGTATCCTGCTTGTCTCTGCCCTGTTTGTCTTCAGCTCCAGTTAGCTTCTGTTCCCCTCCTGTTTGTCTCTGACCTGTCTTTAGCTCCAGTCCCCTTCCTGCTTGCCTCTGCCTTGCAAGTCTTCAGCTTTGGTTCTGTCCCTGCTTGTCTGTCTTTACCCTGGTAGTCTGTAGCTCCAATCTCCTTCCTGCTTGTCTCTGCCCTGTTTGCTGCCAAGCTTGTTTGTAAATCCTGAATCTTGCTTGAGTATCCTAAATCCCATTCCAGTCAAGACAAGCTTGTTCTTGAATCCAGGTCCAGTCAAGCCAAGATGGCAATCTTACCTAGGTGGCTGTACTTGTTGCAGACTTGAATATCTTTCTTTCCTCTTGTTGTGCACAATTGTTGTACACCGATTCAACTGGTGCTTGATTGCTGTGGATCTTTTAGGGGATCCACGATGGAAGAGATGATGCTGTTTCGTTAATTGTGCTTCCTAGCAAGGAAATGCATTCTGCAGGAATGGACCTTATCACGGTCACCTGAATTCTGGCATTGGCGTAATATGATACACTTACTGGTAACCTGGGAGGCGAAGGATGCAAGGGGGGCTTTAAAATGGAAAAGTCGTTTTCAAAAACCTTGGGGGGTCTACCTGGCTTCTTTGTCTCCGCGGGGAAGGAGTCTGATGCTTAATAAATTGGGGGATTAATTAGCAAGATCTATTTTTTTTTTTTTTTTTTTTAGTGGGGGAACTGGCTAACCTCTCTGGAATTAGCTAGGGGAGTTCTCTGCAAGGAGGGGATGGAGGGAGTAGTTATTATGAAGCTAGGGGTATTGGGTCAAGGAGACTAGTTGTGCAACAACGTCATAGGGTCTAACCAGGGGTGTAGCTACGGGTGGGCCTGGATACGCCCAGGCCCATCCAATCACAGCTCAGGCCCACCCATTCTTTCTGACCCTCCAATCAGCTGGCACAGCAGCAGTGAATAACAGCAGCCCTCTGTCCTAATCTGTCTAATTTTTCTTGCCTGCAGTGGAGCGTGCAGTCTGCTAGAGCCTGTTTGCACCGGATCATGAAGACCTGCAGGCAGTAGCAATTTCATCATCTGAAGGTAGCACGGGACCTCCTAACTACATGCACGCTGACGAATCTGCAGCGTCCCGCCCCTTAGAACACAAACTTCCTGTTTCCATAATAAGGTCGGGATCCTGCACGATGTCCTTCTGATTCCTGCACCGTTCAGTGCCAGGCAACGATGTCTGGCTTTGCTAGATTGCGGTGCTGACCCTTCCAACAGCTACTTTGTAATGTAGGGTTGTTTCTTTAACCTTTTCCGGTGTAAATATTAGCGCTGATTGTGTGCTGTTTTGACACTTCTGTAGTGTGAAACAGTGAAGCTGGAAAGAGCCGCATTCCCTGGGTTGGAGGAGTAATGCTCAGACCTTACCTCCCCCCCTCCCTCCCTCGTTTGAAATGCAAGCCTGTCTTTCTCTTATGTTGCCCTGTCCAATGAAGAAGTTGTGACAGTGGTTTCACATTACCCAGTCTAAGTGGGATCGTTTCCCTCCTCCCCCTACACACACCTCCGATGGGAGGTGAACGCTGTCCCTCTGCTCATCTTTTTAGATGGGCTGAAAATTCCGCTGGTCAGATCCCCCTCCTCGACTGACAGGAAAATGAATGTTTGAAAATGTGGGGGGAACTATTCAGTGGAACTTTTCTATTAGCTAGGGTCTGCTTTTGACCTGAAATCTCGGGTGGGCTTTTAGGTTGAGCATAGGAGTAGATGTTGTCCCTCCAAGTTGTTCATGTCAAGCTTAGATCTTCGTCATACATGCAGATGTTTGGGTGATCCAGTGGCAGCTACTGCTGAAGAGCTGGCGGTGTTGCAGGGAAGGGAGCTGTTGCAGGGGACACAAAGATCTGGAGGACAGCTGTTGTGAATGTCTTCAGCTGAATGTCTTCTTTGCTAGCTAAGGGATTTAATTGTTAAAGTTGGGGAGGGGGGGTGGTAAGGGAAAAGGACATGCACGCCTACCCAACCTACCTACTGGCCCACCCAAAATTTGCCTTCTGGCTACGCCACTGGGTCTAACTGGTATCTACGTAGAGTAATGGCAAACTCAACAAATATCTGCAGTCGCAATAATAGTAAATTATAGCCCTCATTTACTTTGTACATTGCAGAAGTATTGAACTCTAGGATAAGGCTATAAGAAGCAAGGCCCCCTTTTTGCTATATCCGGTTAACTTGTTTCTGCCAATATAACATAGTTTACTTGGATTGGAGGTCCAATTGTGGTTGCAGTCTAGAAGTGTCAATCATCGGATTCAAACATAACTGAAGGGAAGGGGGGGCAGAATTTATCGTATTGTGGAGGGGGATGGAGATTGGACTGTGTGGTGGTTGTATTTTGCGATGATGGAGGTTGTGGGGGGTATTAAGAGGGGGATATGGTATACTGCTTTGGGAACTCTAGTTTGGTTGGTTTCCGTTTGGAGGGAGTTGTGCATTTTTTTGATATGTGTGTGTATATATATATATATATATATATATATATATATATATATATATATATAATATATATTCATTGTTCAGTGCATTGCTAAGTAATGTGTACTTTGCTGATACTTCAATAAAAAATGTTTAAACATAAAAATTGCAGTGGATATATGTGCATACAAGTATATGCAGGTAGCCCACCTCTGCATATTTTTACCTGGAGTAAGTGTAGATATTGTGGGGGTAGAGCTATTCTCTGAGGACAAGCAGGATAACAGGTCATGTGGGAAGCTTCCCAGCTTTAGTACAAGTTCTTCATTGCACATGCATGCCACTTCTACCTGTGTCTGTCATGTGAGACCACCTCACTTTTCATCTTTTTGCCTTGGATACATATTACAGGATCTCCTCAAGATGCTGTTTCTTCACTAAACAGTTTGGTTTTGTAAATTTCTTGTGCTACTGTCACACTTTTTTCCCAGTTACCCCTGGATTTTATAGGTGGCACTCAAAATTGTATGCGGAAATTTGGGTGTGCATCCAAATTCTGTGCACAATTTAATTGAATAATTCACCGATTGGGCACTAATCAATTTTCGGCGCTAATTGGCAAAAATAAGAATCTACATGTGCATCTTGCTAGGCATAGTCTATAAAGATGCACACATAAATTCTAGTATGCGCATGTGAAAAGGTAGCATGGCCATGGGTGTCATGGGCATTACAAGAATTTGTGTGCACTGTTACAGAATACGCCTGATCCATACCTAATTTAGGCACAGGGATTTACACAAAGTTTCAGCAGGTGTAAATCTTCGTGCCTAAAAGTTAGGTGTGGATTCCATCGCTACTCTGGGGCACAACTCGGAGCACCGATTATAGAATAACACTTAGCACTCTTTTTTTTTTGTTTGTTTTTTTTTTTTTTTTTCAGCATCATACGTAGAATTTTGTCCTTGGTGTCTTAGCTAGGTTTTTCAGCCATTTCCAGATCATCTTGGTATTTTTTTGTTTTATCCTTATGTAGGCATCAGTTGAGGCCTTCAGGCTCCCAGTGTGTTCAAAATTGAGTCATTTGATTTTGCAATTCCTATTTTTCCAAATGAGATGTCCCAGGGGAAAAAAAGTAAAACAGCTCCTAGCGGCTTTAAAAATTGAATGGATCTATTTGGGATCTGCTGGGCACTACTTAGTGACCTGTGTTGGCCATTGTTAGTCTTACCCAGCATGGCTTATCTCATGCTCTTATGTAACACAGTATACCTATATGATAACAAGAAGCAGTATTCTTACTGAAATGTTATTACAGTTATCGTACTGATCTATATATAGTACTGAGAAATAAGTTGGACTCCCCAAATATATTAAATTTTACAGTTACTAACAGTTATTTTCTAATTATATAGTTGCTGTATAAATTTTAGTGGCCTAGAGGTGTTTTTACATGGACTTGAACTGAAACATTTAACAGACTTATTGAAGGTAAGATTTATTTTTCTTTCCACACAGGTTTTTGTTTTGTTTTTGTTTTTAGAAACTGTTTTTTTTCTCCTAGGATCTGGATTTTTTTTTTTTTTTTACATTTCTTTTTTTCCCTTTATAAAGAAACTGATGATAGGAATGGAGCTCTTGCTACTATAGTGCAACATTATTGTTGCACAGGACGCTATATAGAGCTTTGAGGTTTCTATTTCTTAGATTTTGTAATATCAGTAACCAACAGTGGGCTGTTTACCTATCCTTCACATTACTCAAGGTAAATAGAAAATTTAAATGATCTTCATCAGTGTTTCAGCAAATAGCTAGTGTGTTTTGTGTAGATAATTTGCTACTCCGTATACAGCAATTCTTTAAAAACATTACAGGCAATTCAGCAGGATACTGGTGCCTTTTCTAATCTGTGTGCCTTGTACTGGTGGTGTAGCGGTGTCTTCGGGGCAGGAGCATCCTGAATTGTTCCTGCCCCCTTCCTCTGTGCTGAAAAGTTTTTGGCCGCAGCTTCTCGTGGCAACCTCGAGACTGCCATGGGAGGTCACACAGCCATTTTGGAATTGGGAATGGCCTGAGCACCCTCCTGATCGGGATCAGCAGCATTGGTTAGCAATTTAAATCAGGTGTGGACATTATTTAAAAATATCATCGTGGAAGTCCAAACCAGATGTATTCCACTTAACAAAGATGGAAAAAGAGCTAATAACAGCCAGCGTGGTTCACAAGTGAGGTGAAAGAGGCTATTAGAGCCAAAAGAGCATTCTTCAAAAAATGGAAAAAGGAACTGAATGAAGAAAATAAAAGCACTGTCAAGCCTGATGCAAAGCAGTGGTAAAGAAGGCTCAAAGACAATATGAAGAAAAACTTGTCGCAGAAATGAAAACTCATATTAACACTTTTTTCAGGTATATGAGAAGCAGGAAGCCTACAAGGAAATCTGTGGGACTGTTAGATCAGGAAGGAAAGGGGTATTCAGGGAGGACAAGACCATAGAGGAGAGATTGAATGAATTCTTTGCTTAATGGAAGAAGAGATCTACCTGTACTGGAAATGGTTTTCAAGGGTGACAATGTGGAGGAACTGAAAGAAATCTCTGAGAACTTGGAAGATGTACAGAGCCAAATTGACAAGTTAGAGAGTGATAAATCACCTGGACCAGATGGTATACACCTCAGGGTATTGAAAGAACTCAAACATGAAATTGCTGATCAGCAGCTAGTGATCTGTAACCTGTCTTTAAATCATCCGTAGTACCTGAAGACTGGAGGGTGGCTAATGTGACGCCAATTTTTTAAAAAGGTTCCAGGGGTGATCCTGGAAATTAGACTGGTGAGCCTGACTTCAATGCTAGGCAGAATAGTAGAAGCTATTATAAAGAATGAAGTTACAGAACACATATACAAGCATGGTTTAATGGGACAGAGTCAGCATGGACTTAGCCAAGGGAGGCCTTGCCTCACCAATTTGCTTCATTTCTTTGAAGGCATGAATAAACATGTTGATAAATACGAACCAGCTGATATACTGTATCTAGATTTTCAGAAAGCTTTTGACAAAGTACCTCATGAGAGACTCCTGAGAAAATTAAGGAGTCATGAGATAGGAGGCAATGACCTCTTGTGGATTAAGAATTGGTTATTAGACAGAAAACACAACGGGTAGGGTTAAATGGCCATTTTTCTCAATAGAGGTGGGTGAATAGTGGAGTGCCGCAGGGATCTGTACTGGGACCAGTGCTATTTAACACATTTATAAATTATTTGGAAATCGACGAATGAGGTGCTTAAATGTGCAGATGACACAAAACTATTCAAAGTTGTCAAAACACGTGTGGATTGTGAAAAATTGCTGCAAGATCTTAGGAAACTGGAAGACTGGGCACCCAAATGGCAGATGAAATTTAATGTATACAAATGCAAAGTGATGCACATTGGGAATAATAATCTGAATCATAGTTATCTGATGCTGGGGTCCACCTTAGGAGTCAGCACTCAAGAAAAAGACCTAGGTGTCATTGTAGACAATATGCTGAAATCTGTCTGGTGTGCGGAGGTGGCCAAAAAAGCAAACAGGATGCTAGGAATTATTAGGAGAGGGATGCAAAATAAGACCAAAAATATTAGAATGTCTCTGTATCGCTTCATGGTGCGACCTCACCTTGAGTATTGTGTTCAATTCTGGTCGCCTTATCTCAAAAAATATATAGCAGAATTAGAAAAAGTTCGAAGAAGAGCGAGCAAAATAATAATGGGGGTGGAACTGCTCCCATATGAGGAAAGACTAAAGAGACAGCTGAGAATGATATGATTGAGGTCTACCAAATCCTGAGTGGTGTGGAGCGGGTGGAGGTAAATCGATTTTTCACTATTCAAAAAGTAGAAATACCAGGGACACAATGAAATTGCATGAAAATACTTTTATAACAAATAGAAGGAATTTTTTTTTCACCCAATGAATAGTTAAGCTCTATTACTCGTTGCGAGAGGATGTGATAACGGAGGTTATTGTATCTGGGTTTCAAAAGGTTTGGACACATTCCTGGAGGAAAAGTCTATAGTCTGCTATTGAGATGGACATGGGGAAAGCCACTGCTTGCCCTGGGATTGGTAGCATGGAATGGTGCTACTAATTGGGTTTCTGCCAAGTACTTGTGACCTGGATTGGCCACTGCTTGGAAGTTGAATACTGAGCTAGATGGACTATCGATCTGACCCAGTATGACTATACTTATGTTCTTATTACCTCTGTCATATCAGATGGCACAAGCTGAAAAGCTACAGCCAGCTCCTTAGTCAGAACCTGAGACTGGATATTGACTTGATTCTAGCACATGGTCAGTATTTGTGTCTTCTGTGGAGAACTTTCCTGTCTGGGGAAGATTAAGGTCTTACATAAATTGTTGACTCTGTATAACCTCATATGCATAGGTTAAAAAAAAGTTATAGATGTTTTCTGCAGGCACCTTAAGCCTTTGCCTAAAAAGGCAGAGTAGTTGTGCTTATGGGTCATATACATTCAAGTCACAGGAAGTGTCTCAGATTCGTAATAGGAAACATTTTTAGTATCATATACTAATATCTGGCCTCCACCATAAGTAATTTACCAGATTTCCAAAAATGGTTATGCTGTATCTGCATAAACTGGGTTTGCATGTGTTTTCCTTTCTGGATAACTGCTTGGTCAAGACCACATCTCAGAAAGGAGCCATAGAATCAATGAACACAACCATTCAGGTGTTGGGAGTTACTATGGTTGTGGTAAATTGCCCAGATTCCCATTTGAACCCTTCGCCTTAGTTGGAATTGATAGGAACTCTGCCAGAAGTGACTCAAGTAGTTGTCACTTCTTAGTATCCATTGTCAAATAAATAAAAAGGAGTCAGCAGATGTTTTCATGAACATGTTAATGTTGGGCCTTATCCAGTGCGTGCAACTCCTCTGGTAACATCAGTCAAGCCCTATGTTCTCAGTGGTTACAAGTCACTTGGGAGCTTATGCGTAGATATCCAAGTCACTCTATAGCTCAGACTCTGTACTGGTAGCTGAAGAGAAATCTAGTTGAGTCATTTGACATCTGCAAGCTGAAGTACCTGATGTAGAAGGTCTTTTTTTTGGTGGTGGTGGTCACTCCAGAATGCAATCAGTGAGTTTGAGTGATTGAAATGCACCTAATGATAGATGGTTCTGCACACTAATCTTACACTTCTTTCTAAGATGATATTTGATTTCCACTTTAACTAGTTGATCATCGTTTCACCAATTTTCCCCATTCACATTAGTTGTCTATCTGGATTAGAGTGTGTCCACACAGATTTTTGTTTCTTTTGATCCCAATAAGCGTGATTCCAAGTGCAATTATCAGTGGCTAGTAGACTGCATATTTTTGTAATGTATAGGCAGGTCTTAATGAAAGGGCATGTCAGGATTCATAGTGTCAAGAGCCATGGTGATATTGGTGGACTACCTGAGATCTACATGGCTAGGATGTGAAGTTCATCAACACATTCCTATCTTATTAACGTTTGGACAAGGATTCTTGATGCAGCAGTAGGTTTGGTCAATCTTTCAAGATTTCTTGGAGGGTTAAATTATTACTGCATCCTAAGGCCAATGTTTTATTTCCAGGTGGCCTTATATGTTTCATTGTAAACTGCTTAGATATAATAAATGTTAAGTGGTATTTCAAAATCATTAATAAATTAGATAAGTGGTATATCAAAATCATTAATAAATTAGTCTAAACTTTATTTAAAAAACAATAAAATGTGTTAAGTTTTTACATATTGATACTAGCATTTTTAGATGCTGTTCCACCTAGTTGGAACAGCCAGTTTAAGACTTGTCTCAGGCTTTCAGAGAATGACACAGGGACAAAGTTTGTCCTCGTCCCTGCGGGCTCTGTCCCCATCCCCCTGTCATTCTTTGTTTTATACCTCTTTTCTGTTATATAATTTTTCCCTGCTCTGCCGTTGACTGTAATTAGAAAATATATCAGTGATCCTTCAGCATTTTAAAATTGTGGAGTACTTTCTCATCATCATCATCATCTATTCTAGATTAATTTGTAACACAGAAGTCTTTGCTTTTCGTAGGCCAATGAAATAACTTTACAACATCTGTTAACCATGGGACCAGATGAACTTCAAAAGGTGAGTTTAAATGTTTATAATTTTTTTCTGAACTTATTTTTCATGATTATCAAAACGAGATTTCATTCCATAGTCCTTTGCCTTTATTTCTATTCCCGTTAAAGCCACTGTTAAATATCTAGGGATCACTCTTAATACCCACCTCATTCTTGACATATTATGTTAATAATGAATTTGTTCGTTGCATTTTATAAAATGTGAATTTTGCATAGGTTGGTTGCAGTCTTTTTTTTTTTTTTTTTTTTTTTTTTTTGGTCACCTTGTCCCACTACACTTCAGGCACTTCATCTACTACAGAATGTTACTGTAAGGGTTCTTTAAGGAGGGTCATGTTTTCAGCATATGACACATGGTCCATTAGAATGTCTTTGGCTTCCTATTGTATATTGAGCTACATGTGAAATTTTGATGCTAATGTTTAAATCAGTTCATGGAATATTTGCCTTTATTTCTTCCATGTTTGTGCCATATGTTCACTACAAGCCAGTATGAATATGTTTGTAGTATACTTATTTGTGCTTAGTATGAAAATTGATCTTATATGCGGTCTTTTTATTGGTTGTACCCATGTTATGGAACGAGGGGCCCTTTTACAAAGGTGAGTAAGGGCTTATGCATGTCCAGCGTGCACCAAATTAGCATTACCACCCGACTACCATGTGCCCCGGGCGGTAATTCTGAATTTGGCACGTGCCAAAAACACGCGATAGTAATATATTTTCAACCACGTGGCGCGTACCCGGTGGTACACGGGAATGGATGCGAGCTGCATGCATGCTGATTTGCATGCCTGCTGCCCGGGTAGCACATGAGACCTTACTGCTAAGTCAGTAGGTGGCAGTAAGGTCTCAGGCCGAAAATGGTTTTATTTTGCTGCATGTCCATTTTCCAGCCCCTTTAAAAAGGTCCTTTTTCCAGAACGCGGCAAAACCTGGCCTAGCACATGCCCAAAAGATGCTCTCATACTGCCGTAGGCCACCTTTTGTCGCAGCTTAGTAAAAGGGCCCCTGAGTTACCTATTGAAAATGAGATTTTTGATTTTTTTTTCACCCTAGATTTCTAGAATAATTTTGGAACACTGAGCAAAAATGGATTAATGTGTTTCAGAAGAAGGTGAAGTCATTTTTTTTATTTACTTAGGCATTTGATGTAGTGATACTGCAGATTAGGTATAATTTATTGTGGTGTCTTTGTAATGTTTTGTTAGTCTAAATTTGTTTTAAATATTTGGTTTTTATTACCTGCTTAAAACTTGAGGATTGAGCGGGCTATAAATGTGTGCAATAAGTAAATATTGTCCATGGGGGTGGTAATGAGTTTTCATGTAGGTAAATGTGCCGTTGAATATGGCTAAGTGTGTACACTGAATGATAGTGTGCATACTTTTAAATGATCTTTGAAGTGAACAGTTGGATGGGAGGGGTTGAGGTGGGGAGAGTTGTACAATGCTTACTTTATACATGTGCATTTTTGTTGCACCTGCTTTTGAATAGCTACAACGGTACTTATAAAAAGGACCCATTCCTCCCCCCCCCCCCCAGCCATATTTTTTAAAATTTAATTTATGAACGTTAAACAAAATTTACAAGTCAAACCGCTTGTTCAAGAAATACAATGAAGGCTTCTTATAAATATTAAATATATGAAATATAACAATCTAAAGAAGAAAGAGAGAAAAAATATCAGACCATAAAAGGAGGGGACGAGGTATAAATAAGATAAAGGAGATCAACAGAGGCAAATATCAAGGAAGAATTTCCAACATCAAATATCAATAACCTGAATCATGATGTCCCACTGGTGATCAGCTTCTTTAAGTCCAAAAAGGATCTTAGATGGTTAGGTGCAAAGAAAATATACTTCAACCCAAGGTACTTCACAACACATTTGCATGCATACGGCAATAAAAATATCTCCCAACTTTTGTCTCTTTTCTCATAGCCAAGAATTCTTTCCACCTATCCTGAGTGGCTTTTGTTACATCAGGATATAGCCAAACATGTTGGCCACAAAATTTGAGGACCAGGTTTTCTAAAATAAAGTCTCGTAATTGTCTTTCAACAAGATTTGAGTTCTAAGTTTACACTCGAAATAGCATCATCATTCACTTCAGAAAAAGAGCTCTCCAGAATGGCAGAAATATTATTTAAATCATTCCCTTCCAATTTGTGGCTGAGCCTGAGCTTGAACGTCATTTGACAAATGATCCACCAAAGGCTGACCCCAAACTGTAGACTTCTTAGAGGCAATTGGTAAATAGAATATTTTATTAAATGGAGGAATAGCTTCTGCAAGAATCTTTAAAATATAATAAAACTCTTTAAACATATCAATAGGGGTCATACCCAACACTCGTGGGAACTCCCGAGCTTCTGCCTAGAAGCGGTGGAGCTCGGTCCCTGGAAGCAGCAGCTAAGTTGAGAAGTGTTGGGGCAGCCATGGATGTGACTGTTCCTAAGGTGGTGATGCTGGAGACAATCTGGATGACCATTATGAAACTGGATGGAACGGTCAAGAAAACTGTGCAAGATACTGCAGTGCTCATGTATAATGTGGAAAGTTTATTCCAATCATTAGACAAAGTTCAGCAAGAGAGCTCCGAGCAAATTGCTCAGATTCAGCGTGAAGTAACTAATCTTTAATGCTGGTCTGGGTAGATAGCACATCTCCAAGACGTCTGGCACAGTTTTTCTCTTATGAGACCCATTAAAAGCCATCCAAACTCTGTACTTGGAACAGTGAGCTGGCCAGAGTCTAGATGGCATACAAAGGGAAAAGGCAAATGTGCAAAGCTCAGATAGCATATCAGTAGTAAATGTAGGAATATGTGAAAGACAAGTGCTGCATGCATTAACTGTCAACAATTCTATGAGCTATGATGTCATTGGATATAGTGTAATGTCTTGTGGGTGTGTCTGAGTCACTCTAGTTGCTCTGAGAGTGAGTCAGTCTGTGTCAGCATAAGATGGTGTTAGCAATCTCTCTTCAAGCTGTATGATAACCAACTGACAGAATTTCTGTATTCAGTAGTTTTACCATGTCTACTGCAAGTATGATGTAAATAGTTATCTGAAGAAACTGTAAGTAAACATCATTTTTGTTTGGAAGTTAAAGAAGAGAGAGTAATTGAATCTTTTATTCAAGAGTCTGTGTGAAAGAGAGAGAGAGAGAGAGAGAAGAACAAAAAAAATGGGAGTTAACACTTCTAAACACTCTGCTGCGTATGGGCTAAATCTGCTGAAGTAAAAGTCTATTTTTTTTTTCATTTCTCCCCATCATATTGGGTTATGGGCCCAGACCACTAAAATAATTAAAAAAAAGAAAACATTAAGAAATTTTTTTTTTATCTCTCCATACAAAAGACAAGATGGCAGCTGCACCATTACTATGTTCTCTCAAAGTGCCCCAACTGAATGAATATAACTATATTCAGTGGGAGATGAGATTTAAATGTATTATTGAAGCAAAGAAGCTAAATATATGTTTGGATCAAGTAAGAAATGCTGACAATTTTGAAGAATGGAATACTGCAGACTGTTATGTCAGAAGTATGCTATATGAAGCTCTGACAGAGAAACAGGCAATATTGATTGATGGAACAAACACCTCAAAAGAAATATTGCAAAAATTGAAAACCATGTATGGTACTTCATATACAAAACAGCCTATATGGTTATCAGAAATAATTCAATTGAAGTTGAATGACAAGAAAAAATGTAATGATCATATAACACATTTAATGTCATTATTTAAGAAGCTAGAATTATCGGGTATACCTATCTGCGATGCTTTAAAGAGAGCTTTTATGTTTACATCTCTGTCTAAAAGTTTTGAAGTATTCAGGACAGTGAATGAAGCAATTGAAGGACAATCTTTTGAACAGGCTGTCTCTAAGCTTAGACAAGAATGTATTATAACAGAGGAGATCTGTTCACCAAGAGAGATTAACCAGAATGAAACATTTTTCTCAGCAATGCATAGTAGGAGGCGGAGCTATAATGAAAAAAGCCTGCCCAGAAACAAGCTGATTTGCTATTCATGTGGTAAAGAGGGACATGTATCAAAATACTGTAACAAGAAAAACCACACCCCTTCTAGCTCATTTAAGCCAATGGAGAATAAGCATGGTCAAAGAAAAAATTATGACCATGACAACAGTAAGAATAAGAGCTGTATAATGACAGAAAAATCTTTTAATATAATGAAGAACACTTCAGATAAAAATAGTTGGATATTAGATTCTGGCAGCACAAAACATATAACCAATAATAAAGAATTTTTCACAGATATGAGACCAGAAGATGGTAGTCTTCACACAGCTAATGCTGGCTCAACAATGATCAAAGCAAAAGGAAATGGACATTTAAAATGCATAGTATCAGATGGAGTAAAAAAAAACTCTTGTAAAAGATGTCTTATATGTTCCACGAGCAGTTTGTAATATGCTCAGTGTATCAGCATTAGACAAGAAAGGTTTTTCAATTCATTTTGAAAATAGTAAATGTACAATTTCTGATGGTAATGAAATTTATGCTGAAGGTTATATGAATAACAATGTCTATAAGTTAAACATTATAGGTGAATCATCACATCTTATAAAAACAAAGAAGAATACAGAATGTAATCTTGAGACCTGGCATCGTCGAATGGGACACAGAGATCCAAAGGTGATCTTGGAGCTGCAAAGTAAGCAACTTGCAACAGGCATAAAAATAAGTGCCAGTAATGGTAAGATGGAAAAATGCATAGATTGTATTACTCAAAAGGGGGTAAGACCCTCATTTCCATCATATAAAGGAAAAAGAGGTAGTAAAATACTGGACTTGATACATAGTGACTTATGTGGACCATTTAATATTCCATCACTAGGGAATAACAAATATGCATTAATATTTGTGGACGATTTCTCTAGATACTGTATGGCATATCTATTAAAAGAAAAGAATCAAGTTGCTGATATGTTAAAGAAGTTTGTAGCCTTGGTAAGCAATAAATTTGATAAAAAATCAAAGATGCTACAGACTGACAACGGTGGTGAGTTTACTTCACATACCATACAAACATTTCTAGAACAAGAAGGTATTCAGCACATAAAGACAGTTGCATATACACCAGAACAAAATTCTGTAGCTGAAAGAAAGTTCAGATCGCTTGTAGAAATGACAAGATGTATGCTATCTGATAGTAATCTTCCAAAGAGATTATGGGGAGAAGCAATTCTCACAGCAGTATACCTACAGAACAGACTACCTACAAAAGGGACTGATCGCACCCCACATGAAATGTGGCATAGTAAAAAACCAAATCTGTCACATATAAGAATATTTGGAAGTACAGCATATGCTCATGTGCCGAAACAGAAGAGACATAAGCTGGATTCCACAACAGAAAAAGGAATTCTAGTGGGCTATGATTCAGGTCACAAAGGTTATAGAATTTTGAATCTAAACACTGGATTTGTTGGTGTAAAACACATCACATATTTTGATGAAAATAAAAAAATTGATAAAGACTGGAAAATTCCAAATTAACCTTATCATCCAGAATATGAAAAGAAACCAATAATCAATATCCCGGTGATTATAAACACAAACATACCAGAATTGTCTGATAATAATTTTTCTGATTCTAATGAGGAACAGGAAAATGAAATAGATACAGAAAGTGTTTATACTGAAGACAGTACCACTGATGAAGGGGAAATGATTGGAGATAGAATCTCGATCTCAGATGACACGGAGAGGTCAGACCAACAAAATGTCAGACGCTCATCCAGAGAAAATCGAGGTAATCCACCCCAAAGACTATCTTATTTAACAACTTCTGATGATGCACAAGAACCTTTAACTTGGGATGAAATTGATCAAATGTCTGAAAAAGAAGCAGAAAAATGGAAAAAAGCTGCACAAGATGAAATCGACGCGTTGCATAAAAACAAAACATGGAACTTAACTGAATTACCCCATGGCAAAAAGGCCATAGGATGCAAGTGGGTATTTAAGTTGAAAAGAAATGCACAAGGACAAGTAGAAAGATATAAAGCCAGACTGGTAGCAAAAGGTTATCTTCAAAAATATGATGAAGATTATGATGATGTATTTGCACCAGTAGTGAAACACACAACAATCAGAACTCTCCTAAGCATAGCTGCATCAAAGAAAATGCAAGTGAAACACATAGATGTTAAAACAGCATTTCTTCATGGAGATATATCTGAAGACTTGTATATGAAACAACCAGATGGTTTCATAGATACAAATAACAGTCATTTAGTGTGTAAACTGTTTATATGGTTTAAAGCAAAGTGCAAAATGCTGGAATGAGAAAATGCATGAAATGTTAACTGATTTAGATTTTAAGCAAGGAGAAGCAGATAAATGCTTGTATACTAGACAAAAGGAAGGTCATTGTGTGTACATTTTAGCATTTGTAGATGATTTGCTTATAGCAAGTCAAAGTGAAAAAGAGTATAAAGACATTGTAAAGTGTTTAAATCAGAATGTTGAAATAACAACTTGGAAATGTGTCATACTATTTAGGTATGAATATTGAAAAACAGAAAGATGGTTCTTATTTAATAAGTCAGAAACAAAAGATTAATGATCTTATTGAAAGTATGGGTATGCAGGAAGCACACTCAGTAGGTTCACCTATGACCACAGATTTTCAGAGGGATGAAACTGAAAGGGAACCATTACCAGATAACATTCTATACAGATCTGCAATAGGAAAACTTTTGTATCTAACTACCACTTACAGAATTGATATAGCTAATGCTGTAGGAATTTTAAGTAGAAGAGTGAACAAGCCTACTAAGACTGACTGGACTGCTGTAAAAAGAGTGGTAAGATATTTGAAAGGTACAATTGACTGTAAATTGGTGATTCCGGTAAATAGTAATCAGAAATTGATTTGTTACTGTGATTCTGATTGGGCTGGAGATCATTCAGATTATAAATCCACAAGTGGGTATGTGTTTATGTATGGAAAAACATCTATTTCTTGGGCAAGTCATAAACAAACCATTGTAAGTTTATCATCCACAGAAGCAGAATATGTTGCTGTGTCTGAAGCATGTCGTGAACTAATGTGGATAGAAAAACTGTGTACAGATTTTGGTATAGAACAGCAGAGACCGATACAGATTTTGAAGACAATCAAAGCTGTATAAGGTTGTCAATAAATGACAGGGTACAGTCTAGAACAAAACATATTGCAACAAAATTCCATAATGTCAGAGAATTGTCAAGGCAAGGAGTAATAAGTTTGCAATATAAACAAACTGACCAAATGATTGCTGATATCTTGACGAAACCGATAGCTGTAAGAAATTTTGAAAATCTACGAGAAAAGCTAGGACTGTATGTATATAAATAAATATATAAGAATTGAATTGTTGGACAATAATGCATGTGAAGGGGTATGTAGGAATATGTGAAAGACAAGTGCTGCATGCATTAACTGTCAACAATTCTATGAGCTATGATGTCATTGGATATAGTGTAATGTCTTGTGGGTGTGTCTGAGTCACTCTAGTTGCTCTGAGAGTGAGTCAGTCTGTGTCAGCATAAGATGGTGTTAGCAATCTCTCTTCAAGCTGTATGATAACCAACTGACAGAATTTCTGTATTCAGTAGTTTTACCATGTCTACTGCAAGTATGATGTAAATAGTTATCTGAAGAAACTGTAAGTAAACATCATTTTTGTTTGGAAGTTAAAGAAGAGAGAGTAATTGAATCTTTTATTCAAGAGTCTGTGTGAAAGAGAGAGAGAGAAGAACAAAAAAATGGGAGTTAACACTTCTAAAGCTCTGCTGCGTATGGGCTAAATCTGCTGAAGTAAAAGTCTATTTTTTTTTTTTCATTTCTCCCCATCAGTAAAACCTTTAGGGCAGTGGCTAAACCAGAGCCCCCTGTGTTCTAGAATTTTCTTTTAAGATAACACACTGACTTTTTATTGGTCTTGTATGCAAATGTACAGAACCAATCAAGTATATGGCAGAGCCAAGTGATGAGATGGATGCTGATGAGAGAACCTGTTTACCAATGCATGCCTTTTTAGTTGAAACATATTTTCTTCAAGGTTGCCAAATTTAAGCATCAGCCCCTATATTTTGGTGATAGCAGGCTTATGAGCATAAAGTCTGTGTCTTCTTTCACAGCAGCATTCTTCGTCTCACTGTAGCATAAGTTCAGAAACCTTTGCTTCAGACAAACAACCTCTCTACACATGATACTGCATACAGTGGTGGAAATAAGTATTTGATCCCTTGCTGATTTTGTAAGTTTGCCCACTGACAAAGACATGAGCAGCCCATAATTGAAGGGTAGGTTATTGGTAACAGTGAGAGATAGCACATCACAAATTAAATCCGGAAAATCACATTGTGGAAAGTATATGAATTTATTTGCATTCTGCAGAGGGAAATAAGTATTTGATCCCCCACCAACCAGTAAGAGATCTGGCCCCTACAGACCAGGTAGATGCTCCAAATCAACTCGTTACCTGCATGACAGACAGCTGTCGGCAATGGTCACCTGTATGAAAGACACCTGTCCACAGACTCAGTGAATCAGTCAGACTCTAACCTCTACAAAATGGCCAAGAGCAAGGAGCTGTCTAAGGATGTCAGGGACAAGATCATACACCTGCACAAGGCTGGAATGGGCTACAAAACCATCAGTAAGACGCTGGGCGAGAAGGAGACAACTGTTGGTGCCATAGTAAGAAAATGGAAGAAGTACAAAATGACTGTCAATCGACAAAGATCTGGGGCTCCACGCAAAATCTCACCTCGTGGGGTATCCTTGATCATGAGGAAGGTTAGAAATCAGCCTACAACTACAAGGGGGGAACTTGTCAATGATCTCAAGGCAGCTGGGACCACTGTCACCACGAAAACCATTGGTAACACATTACGACATAACGGATTGCAATCCTGCAGTGCCCGCAAGGTCCCCCTGCTCCGGAAGGCACATGTGACGGCCCGTCTGAAGTTTGCCAGTGAACACCTGGATGATGCTGAGAGTGATTGGGAGAAGGTGCTGTGGTCAGATGAGACAAAAATTGAGCTCTTTGGCATGAACTCAACTCGCCGTGTTTGGAGGAAGAGAAATGCTGCCTATGACCCAAAGAACACCGTCCCCACTGTCAAGCATGGAGGTGGAAATGTTATGTTTTGGGGGTGTTTCTCTGCTAAGGGCACAGGACTACTTCACCGCATCAATGGGAGAATGGATGGGGCCATGTACCGTACAATTCTGAGTGACAACCTCCTTCCCTCCGCCAGGGCCTTAAAAATGGGTCGTGGCTGGGTCTTCCAGCACGACAATGACCCAAAACATACAGCCAAGGCAACAAAGGAGTGGCTCAGGAAGAAGCACATTAGGGTCATGGAGTGGCCTAGCCAGTCACCAGACCTTAATCCCATTGAAAACTTATGGAGGGAGCTGAAGCTGCGAGTTGCCAAGCGACAGCCCAGAACTCTTAATGATTTAGAGATGATCTGCAAAGAGGAGTGGACCAAAATTCCTCCTGACATGTGTGCAAACCTCATCATCAACTACAGAAGACGTCTGACCGCTGTGCTTGCCAACAAGGGTTTTGCCACCAAGTATTAGGTCTTGTTTGCCAGAGGGATTAAATACTTATTTCCCTCTGCAGAATGCAAATAAATTCATATACTTTCCACAATGTGATTTTCCGGATTTAATTTGTGATGTGCTATCTCTCACTGTTACCAATAACCTACCCTTCAATTATGGGCTGCTCATGTCTTTGTCAGTGGGCAAACTTACAAAATCAGCAAGGGATCAAATACTTATTTCCACCACTGTATATAAGTTAAATAGAGAATTGCTTCTTGTGGTACTCCACAATTTATGTATTGATCTTGAAGAGTATTGTCCGACAGTTCCAGTAAATGTAGCCTGCTCTGGCTGCCTCTGAGCATTTAGGGATCAACTGTATCAAAAATGACCGATAAATTTCATAAAGTGACCCAGTATCTCTCTGAAGATGCTATCATGGAGACCAACAGTGTCTCTCTTCTGTGGTACTCTTTGAATTCAGATAGACATTCATCAAGTAAATGTTTGCTTTGTGAAAGAGAGTGGAGGTTATTGTAGAAGTCCTGTTAACGATATACATGCACATCTTGCATACACGTAGAAAACTCAGTTTTAGAAAACCAGGGTAATAGATGTGTAAATCATGAATTGGTGTATATGGCAAGAGGGTGTGGTCCGGGCAGGACCAAATAATACATGTGTATTCACCTCTTGAAATGGGAAATGTGCATCTGTGCTCACCAGGATCAACATCGACACGTACTGTGATAAAGTCACATCCAGGATAGTTGGGTTAAGGCAGTGTCAGTTTGAAATACAAGTCCCAGAAGGCATTGCAGGCAAGGAGCCAGGGGGTGAGATGAGCTGCAATGGGGGAAGACATGGGTGTAAATTGGCAGGACGTGTATATGGGCTGCCACTAGGGGGAAAGAGTTAGGAAACCCTCTGTGCAGGAGCTCATCATTAGTCTAATGCTTAACTCAGCTGGTATGGGTGTGGGGGAAGCTAATAGAAGGAGAATGATTGGTTGGGAGAGCAGAAGCCAGGGATTGATTGGGCAGGTGGGAAGGAGTCCCAGAAGAGAGAGAAGCAGTTGCAGGCTGAAAACCCTTGAGTAAGAGAGGTCCCTAAAGTACTGAAGCAGGCTGAAATCCATTGGGTGTGAGGAAGTCCCAAAAGTATTTGTAGGCTGAAAACCCTTGGGTAAGAGAGATCCCTAAAGTATTGAATCTATCAGTGAAGCTGATGCAGGGTGAAATCCCTTGGGTATGAGGAGTCCCTAAAGTATTGAACTCTCCTGAAGGTAAAGAGAGTCGAAGGTAGAAACTGCTGCTTTGTGATTTAACTGTGATGATGAATTGAATGAACTGCTTCTATTTGGAATTGAACTACTGCTTATTGTGCAATGGATAAAGAGCCCAGACTGGAGCTAACTGTGAGCCTGTATTGAATCCTGGTATGTGCTGATAGCCTACTGCTTAAAGGGGACTATTTGCCACACATTTTCAGGTGGCTTATATGTGCTTAAGATTGAAGGTGAATGCTGCTGTTGGAACTGTGTATCAGGTCTACTAGAAACCTGCATGGAATAAAGTCCTTAAGATTGAAGTTGCTTGTGGACATTTATTTCTAAACTGTACCGGGAGCCTGTGGCTGGAGGAGATTGTTCTATCCTTGGCTGCACTTAGAGGTACCAGGCTACAGTACATACATGTCTCTCTATTTTGGGCAGCACTCTACTAGAAGGATTAGGGGAGGTTGGCCCCTTAATCCCCTAGTGTTCCCTTAAAATCAATTATGTTGAATGATTATGGGGAGAATATAGATACACATGTTGGTAATCTTAAGAACCTATAAATCTGTTTGTCAGCCCTTACTGAACACTTACACATTTATGTTCTGTAATACCAACGTACATATGTAAGTGCAGACAATTAGATGTGTAGGTTGCTCCATTGATGTTTTAGGTATTGACATTTGTAAAATGGCTGCTCCTATTGTACGTAGCCGGATCATACATGTTTATTCCTGCATGCATTTTAGACAAGGCTCTTGCATCAGCACATCCTTTTCTAAAATGGTACTAGAATTTGATTCATCCTGACATGGACATTTCAGTTTGTACATTTATCTAGAGTAAAGTAGTGTGGTAGTCGTATTAGTCTACTTTTAAAGGTAATAAATAGAAATAAATCAAAACATAGAAAAGAAATTAAGATACCACCTTTTTATTGGACTAACGATACATTTTTTGATTTGCTTTCAAAGGTTTTGATTTATTTCTATTTATTACGTTTATCTAAAATCTACATTCAGTTGTCACAAGATAACTTTCTCTATTAATTTCCCAAGGAAAGACAGATGGGAGATGTGATGATTTTCCCAGTATTTGAATCAAATCCTAATGCCACTGTTTAGGGAGGCATTCACCATTTACATAAGCTTTTTACTTTAGCACTCTTTGATTTATACGGGCTTCTCAGTGTCCAATTGTCACCAAATTCATGCAGGATTGTCTTCATAGGAAACTTCCAAGCCAACAGCTGCTCTATGGGACCTGAATATTGTGGCTTTTTTCCCTCCTGAAACTGTTTTTTGAATTGATGAAAAGTATCAACATGGAGAGTAGTTTACCTACTCACTTCAGCTTAATCGGTGTACAAGCCATACATACAACTGCATCACAATAAGTTAGTCCTAAGTTTCTGCTGAAGGTGGCCACCTCCTTTCACATTAGTGAGGAGATCATTTTGCCTACCTTTTATCCTAGCTATCCATGTAAGAGAAGTAAATGAACTTTTGCATACCACCTGAAATGAGCACAGTCCATCAGAAAGTCTACTAGGGTTTGTTTTTGTTTTCTTTGACTTCAGCTGATTTTGGTACTCCTTGTGGTATCTCTCAAAATTCTGTCAATAAAGCAAGCAAACAGTACTTTAAATAACAAATTTGTCCTATGGAGTACAAAAAATATTCAATGGGAAAAAGCCTCAGAGCCCTCACTTCCGTACAGAAGAAGTTATGGTGATTCTTTCAGAAGAGAAATGCTGTTTTAAGCTGAGAAACTTATAGCACCTTGACATAGCTGTATTGGCGAAACTCTGGCCACTGTGGGTGTGTGTTTGAAGCAGCTTGAGTTAATTTTGAAAGTTTATATTTTGTCACATTTTTAATATTAGGGTCCTTTAAAGCTGGTCCGATTGGAGCTTTAATAACACTGGTAAACGGCATTTTTGTTACAAAGAATGTGAATGGTGTTCTTAGCTAAGTCATGGGTGCTGAATTCGAAAATGAAATCAGTTTTTGCCTATCGGGCTCAGTTTTCTTGTGACACACTACCCTTTTTATAAAAATCCTTGAAAACGCTGCATTTTGGTACCCTGCTGTGCAGGGCCGCCGAGGGGGGTGGGGGGGACAAAATTCCCAGGGCTCGGGCCTTCAAGGGGGACCCGGTGCCAGTCCCACCCGCCCTCTGATCGTCTGTCACCGGGCCGGCCCCCTGTATTTAAATCACCCCGCGGTGCGACTCTCCCTCTCACCTCCCTGTGAGGCGGAACTCCCCCCTTCGGGTCTCCTTCCCTCCCTGTATCCCGCCCTCGGGGGAGCAGCAGCGGCAACCTCGGAGGGGGAGGGGAGCGGCAACCTCGGGGGCGGGGCTGCGGTGGGGGCAAGGCGGCCTTGTCCCGGGCCCGGCCAAGTTTCTCGGCGGCCCTGCTGCTGTGGATTAATTTAATTCAGCAGTTGTAATTGTTGGAAAAACAATTGAAATATACTAGAAATTACAATTCAAAACCCTTAGTTTAGAAAGCCACCACCAGGAAATAAGGGAGGTTTGGCAACATTGCCCATGAGTCATGCTCGAACATGTTCAAACACGTTCTGTTGCGTCAGTTGCCACCTGTATCTCAGCATTGAGAGTTCAGTCAACAATTGCTGTTGGAAGTGACTGCTTGTAGTTCTACGTTTGTGAAGGTTTGTGTTTTGTGTCATGTCAGAAGAAATGCCTCATACCTGTGCAAATAGCCCAAATTCTTTTTGTTATATCTGTGGAGAGTTTACTCTGAAATCGCAAAAACGAAAACTCACAAAAACGAAAACTTAATCCTCATGTAAAAAAGTGCTACGAACTATATTTTGGGTGTAAGGAACAGGACCGCAAATAGGCTCCCCACATTTGCTGTTTGATGTGTGTTACACTCCTGACAGGCTGGTTAAAAGGAAGATGTCGCATGCCCTTTGCTGTTCCCATGATTTGGAGGGAACCAACTGATCACACAACAGACTTATTTCTGTCTGACAAAAATAGCAGGAATCACCTCGAAAACAAGGAAAACTGTGCAATATCCTAACTTACCATCTGCTATAAGACCTGTATGTTACAGTGAAGAATTGCCAGTACCAGTGCCTCCTGAGAATTTGATAGTGAGTGAAGATGAATACAGTGACGAACATGCAGAAGACAGAGAAGGGGATATGCATACCGACCCATCATTTCAGGACCTCTGTGAATCAAATGTGCCCTACTTTTTGACACAAGGGGATCTCAACGATCTTGTTCGTGATTTAAATTTGTCAAAGCAACAGGCTGAGCTTTTAGGTTCGAGAGTAAAAGGATGGAATCTTCTTTCTTGTGATACGAAAGTGAGTGTTTTTTGTGACTGACATGCTATTTTTTCTGAATATTTCTCCAAGGAAGGTGACATGGTCTTTTGTAATGATATCGAATCCGTTAGAACGGTTCCACCAGGACATTTATCAAATGGAAAAGCGTTATCAAGGCAAATGGAATGCCGCAATGTTGTCAGACTACTGCTGGACCTTACAGAGAGATGTTCCCAAGGCAAAGTACCACAGGAAATCAGGAAGGAAATCTTTTTAGGTATGTTTCTTCACTTCTCTTTACTCTTATGTTGCTTATATCTTTGATTTCTTTGTGAACTGACACAGTTTTTTTGGAACTCTTGTAGCAGAAGTGTGTCATTTTGCCAGATACATATAATTTATTTATTTATTTATTGCATTTGTATCCCACTTTTTCCCACCTATTTGTAGCCTCAAAGTGGCTTACAGAGTGTGGTTATGACATGATCATTTCGTAATAAGAGGTACAATTCTTATAGTTTGAATGTTGGTAAGAGAAGATAAGCATTGTCATTTCATGATAACAAGTATAATTATTATTGTTTACAGATTGGGTAAGGGAGGATAGATGGGAAGTGTTAGATAAGTTAAAGGTGAGCTGTAGTGATTGTGTGATTTGTTGAGGTAGTTTGTAGGCTATGTATTTTCCTTGTAGGCCTTTTGGAAGAGATGAGTTTTCAGAGATTTGCGAAAGTTAATTAAATCATCAATAGCTTTCAGTTCTGTAGGTAGAGCATTCCACAGCTGCGCGCTCAAGTAGGAGAAGGTGGTGGCGTGTGTCAGTTTGTATTTCAGTCCTTTGCAGCTGGGGAAGAGCAGATTGAGATATTTGCGGGATGATCTTACAGCATTTCTGGGAGGCAAGTCCACAAGGTTTAGCATGTAGATTGGGGCGTCTGCGTGTATAATTTTGTGTACTATCGTGCAGATCTTGAACTCGACACGTTCTTTGAGTGGGAGCCAGTGGAGTTTCTCTCTTAGGGGTTTAGCACTTTCATATTTATTTTTTCCAAATATGAGTCTGGCGGCTGTGTTCTGGGCTGTTTGGAGCTTTTTGATAGTTTGTTCTTTGCAGCCAGCGTATAGTGCATTACAGTAGTCCAGGTGACTTATCACCATTGACTGTACCAGGGTGCGGAAGATGTGTCTCGGGAAGGAAGGTTTTACTCTTTTGAGTTTCCACATTGAGTGGAACATTCTCTTCGTTGTATGCTTCACATGAGTATCAAGTGTGAGGTTTCGGTCGATGGTCACTCCAAGAATTTTTAGGTTTTGGGCGATGGGAAGAGAACAGTATGTTGTGGTTATGTTGGAGTACATACGCCGACACAAGCATTTACAAAAACCATTATCACATGAAAACTGAGGCTGATACAGAAATTCTGAAATGAGATCTGGATTCAGGGAAGAATTATCTTCCAGAAAATGTGTTTTGTTCTTGTTACAGAAAAAAAGGTTTGTTTGTTTTTTTGTAGACCAGTGTAATTTGATGTTCAATGGATTTTTTTATGCCTGTGAAGTAACCTTACCCTTAAATATTCCTATCATAACTATTATTATAATCTCAGTTTTCTCAAGTTGTAAATGAATGGAAAGATAATCCTTGACAGTACTAGCATTTCTTTGAATGAGATCAGTTTTACTTGTGATATACAATTTTCGGGTGTCCCTAAGCTTGAATTTTGATTGTAACAGTGAAGCATGCTCTTCAGACTCCTGATGCAGGTCGAAAGGCCAAAAGGCAACCCATGTTGAGTTATTTGAAGACACTTAATAACGGAGAATTTTGCACCTTGGTGTATTGTCCCTACTTCGGTCATCTCCGCTGTTTTTGTTTCCTGCTGTTGATTGTGAGTTTTCTCAATAAACTGGGTTGCCATAGTTTTGAAGCAAAACAGGAACGTGCCATTTAATGATCCAGCATTGGAGTTTGCTTGGAGCAAGATAAGTGGCCATAAACTTATTTTTGGTAAAGTTCTTGTGGATTGAAATAAATATTGTTTTCAAAAGGGTCTCGTCAATAATATAGGATCAAAGAGTTCTGTAGATAAGACTTCTTGGTGAGGCGCAAACTTGAAACAACTGTGTGCTGTAAGAGATCCTATGCCCTAAAAATGCCTATTTTGATGCAGGTCCATTCTTGTTTACCTATTTGCACTTGAGATTTTTGCTTTTGAAGGTTTTGCTATTCCTCTTGATCATCTTGTTTTTTTCTTTGGTGCCATAGTTTTGAGACATAATTGAAGTTTCCGGAAATCTGGAGACAAAACAGCAACCAGAACAAAATATCATCACCATATGTGTATAAAGATATACCATGTTCTTGATTTATTGCTAATAATGGACTAATGAAAATATTAGATTAGTAGTGAGAGAAGAGAACCCTGTGGAGCACCATAGGGGGTAGAACGAATTGTAGAAGTTGATGAAGGCATTTTGTCGAAAAAAAAAGTCAAAAAGGAAGAAAACCAAGAGAGAACTTTCCCTGACAAACCTATTTCAGCAAGACTGGTCAAAAGAAGTGAGTGATCGATAAGATCAAAAACTGCTGATAAATCAAGGAACTAGCAACAACCTTACCAGTCTCTATTATGGGAAGGAGTTTGCTCAGTAGAGCAGTGATGATGGTCTTGGTACTATGACCGTTGTGGAATCCCAATTGTCTGGAATGGAGAACATGTGTTTGATCATCAGTCAGTCAAAAAAACAACCGTTCAGTCAGCTTTGAGAGCAAGCATAAATTGTTGCACCTATGTATCCAGCTATATATGTAGAACATTCCCAAACAATTCCACTGCTCACAGAAAGTGTTAATACATATTTTATACAATTTTTGTGCTCTTCATATTGTTTTTAAAATAAAAAATTTCATATAGGAAAAAAAAAACTTGTGCTCAGAAGAATATTGGGTACTCCTTAGTAGGTAACCAAAACATATCACCCATTATAATCATTCTGCATAAAAAAGCCTCACGTTTAAAAACAATAGCATAATGCAGCTGTGTATGCAATGATTAAAATAGGCGATATTGGTTAGTCACTAAGGAGTACCCAATATTCCTCTGAGCACATGTTTGCCTGTATGAAATTTATTTTAACAGCACTAAAAATTTGAGATTACACAGTAAAAAAGCAAAATAACTTATGGTTCTTTAAAAAGGTATAGAGTCCCCTGTACTGAAATACTAAGTGGTGAATAAGTTATTTGGGCTTCCACTTGTGTGATGGTTTCTTGGCGGCATATTAGCGGACTAGTTTGTCATTGCCTCCCTGGTCCTCAGGTATAAGCAGTGGTTTCCCCAGAAGGACAAAGAAGGCACATGCTCATCTTTTGGTTCATTAGTGTTTCTTAATAGATGTGGGGTTTTTTTGGCTAAGGAACATTCAATGATCTTTGTTTTCCACTTTTGTTTTGAACTATACTGATGCCATCTGTTGGTTTTTTTTTCATATAATCATTGTTTTTGTTCTAATTTTGCTTATTGTACCTTGTAATATTTGTTTGCACAAAGCTCTAAAAGGCATCATTTTTATATAGCTTGTTTAAAAAAAATCACCTTGCTTAGGTAAAATTGCTACCGTTTAAAAAGTAAAAGATTTGCATAAGAACATAAGAATTGCTAGACTGAGTCAGACCAAAGGTCCATCTAGCCTAGCATCCAGTTTCAAATAGTGGCAAATCCAGATCATAAGCACCTGGCATCCCCCAGGGGTAAGCAGTGGTTTCCCCAGAAGGACAAAAAAGGTACACATATGATTCTGTGCTTTTATGTGCTCATATGTAGTTAAGCCAGTTAAGAAAAAGTACTTCAATTTTTAGCCTACCTTATCATTCAAGGAAAATTCAAAAAGCATTTTTACAATTCAGGTTTGTCTTTGCTCTAAAGTTTACACTATAAGGTGGATACCTGAGGTAGTAGGATAGAAAGTGATGGACCAAAGGTCACAATGAGGCATATTTTCAAAGCACTTTGGGAGGCTAAGTTCCATAGGTTTCTATGGAACTTTGGGAGGCTAAGTGCTTTGAAAATGAGCCTAAATGCATTTCAGTTGGGGGAAATGGCATTTGAACCCTGGTCAGGGTTGACGCTGCCACTAAACCAACCAGGCTTCTGTCTAGGGTGGCTACATTTGGTGGGCAGTGGTGGCACAGCAGTACAAGAGTCTCTCATATTCCCCTTCCCATCCCTTTCCCCTACTGCCACCACTATTGCCCTGTCTTTCCTGGCAGCTGCAAAAGTACTCAACACCAGCGTGACACCAATTAGTAAAGGCTCATGCTCAAGCGCTGCTGCGTCCTACCTGCCCCATGACAGGAAACACATTGGGGGAGGGCAGGACTGGTCAGCGCTTGAATGTGGGCCTCTACTGGCAAAATTCTCCGGGCCCAGCACCTGCTTCCGGGTCTGTCTCTCCTGCTCCTTCTGCGTGCTGCCCAGGACCTGGATGATTGCATTAACGTGTTAAAATGCAATCATCCGGGTCCCGGCACACAGGAGCAGGAGAGGACAGCAGCAGTCACACAGGAAAGTAAGGGGGCGGGTGGGCAGCACAAGTGGAGGGGGGGGGGGCAGTGGTGGCAGCCTGGCTGAGTCTCTCGGTGGCCCTGGAGATAGGAAGGGGAGGTACTGGACCCAGTGGTTGTGGAGGGGTAGGGAGGAGGAGGGGGATGCTAGACCTGGGGAAGGGGGTAATACTGGACCCGGGGGGGGGGGGGGCAAGCAGTTGGTGGTGAGGCCCTTGAGCTGCCCCCTGGGAGGGGATGGTTGAAGGTTTGCCTAGGGCAGCATATATCCTTGGGCTTGCCATGACCCTGGTTCTCAGTCCATTGATTTTACCATTACACCATACCTTCTCCCTCTTAAAGTAAACTGGATGTTTTTGAATCTTTGTCCTAGCCTTTAAGCAGCATCTTAATTCATCCACTTACAAAGAGCATTGGAAGCAACCCAGTTCATTTGTGGTAAATTAATATACAAATTAATGAGATGGCCTTTGAGAATCTTGCTTTAGCTGATTTTGATATCAAATATGAATGTATGCTGAATAGTTTAAACTTTTTAATTTAGATTGGTATAAAAAGTAAAGATCAAAAGAAAATTCTAGATGCTGCTACAGAGATGCAAGTGAAGGAAGGAACATTTGAGGAATTATCTGAATTGATGTATTCAGAAGCCAGGTAAAAGTTAAAATATATGTTTAAATATTTTAAGCTTTTGTGCTTTTTTTTTTTTTAAACTCACATGATCTATTGCATCCACGAGAGTAGGGCCAGTGCAAGGATATTAAGGGGCCCTTTTACTAAGTCGCGTCGGCAAGTACCGCCCGGCTACCGCGTGGCCTGGGTGGTAATTTCATTTTTTACATGTGTCCACTACACGTGCCGGAAAATTTCCAGCGTGTGGCATTAACCGGGCAGTAATCCGCAGTGTACGCGTCCTGACGATTACCGGCTGGTTAACGTGTGAGACTTTACTGCTAAGTCAATGGGTGGCAGTAAGGTCTCGGGCCCAAAGTGGACGCGCACCAATTTTTATTTTGCCGCACATCCATATTCAGCCAAAAAAAAGAGGCCTTTTTTGTGGTTGCGCTGAAAAATGGACCTGCCCACGTCCAATACACACGTCTACACCAGCACAGGCCATTTTATAGCACATCTTAGTAAAAGGACCCCTAAGTTCCCTAGGTCAGTGTTTCCCAAGTCCATCCTGGAGTACTCCCTTGCTGGTCAGGTTTTCAGGATATCTACAATGAATATGCTTTAGATTGATTTGATTTGCATATGCTGCCTCCATTGTAAGCAAATCTTTCATGCATATTCATTGTGGATAGCCTGAAAACCTGACCAACAAGGGGGTACTCCAGGACCTACTTAGGAAACACTGCTGTAGGTGAAAATTCATTGTTGCAGGTTCCTCCGTCCCCCAAGTTATAAACCAGCCTACTAGTGACAGCTCTAGCTTACATAATTACACTTTCTCAGTTGTTCAGTGCATATGATATACAGATTCTGGAATCAGTACAGCAACACAAATTCTCCACTACCAGGCACTTTGGAGATTACATAAACCCCAACAAAAATACATTCCAGACCTATAAAGCAAACCTGCCATTTCAGAACAGCATTATCGAACACCAAAAATCCTATTACGCCAAACCATAGAATAAATACACCTCCTACTAGGAGAACAGAACAAGTCAGTTTTTGTGTAGGGATCTTTAGCTGTCTAAGTTCTAGTAAAATGCTTCACTTTCCCCTCATTTTTGTATCTTTTTATAAACTCTACAAATGTATTTTATTCTTTGTTTTTGTAATCAACAAAATTTAATAAAACTTTCTGAACAAAACTAATGAGGCCCCATAGATTTTGCTCATGGAAATTGATTTTTATATAGTGTATAATTAATAAACATTTTTTGTTTTGCAGTTATGATGAAATGCTAACTATTTTGCTGAAATTAAATCGGCAATGTAATCAACTGACAACTGTAGTGGAAAGTATAACTAGCCAGTTGCCTGTAAATCCTCACAAGGTATTAATTTATAAACCATTACTAATAAACTAGGAAATATGTTTTGACTAGCAAGCCACTCTACCAGGTTATAAAAAGTCTTTGAATAACCAGTTATATTAGTTGACTTTTCAGTAACATAGTAGATGATGGCAGATACGGACCTACATGGTCCATCCAGTCTGCCCAACAGTCATGTTCATTATCAATTGATGATTAAACCAACAATCCAACAATGTTATTACCTAACAATATTTTATACTAAATTCAACTTTCAGTGGCGGAGGAGAGAACATCTTAGTTACATAGCACCCATACTGATAGCATGTGATATGAATATGGTATAAAATACATTTACTTGATCCTGATCTGTCTTTTCCACTTTTGGTACACACACTGTAGAAGTCCGCCTGGCACTGGCCTTAGTTCCCAACTACTGGAGATGCTTTAGATGTCCACTCTGACCCATCCTGATCTGTTTGCCATATATGGGGCATAGAACATAGAACTCTATCCGGCACTGGCTTTACTTCCCTACTTCTGGAGTTGCCATCAAAGCATCACTCCTGCCCATCATAACACATCAAATCAATTTAATGGTCCAAGCGAGCCAGCAGGGAGACTGAATACTCAAATAAAATCCCAGCTGTATCTAACATTTTTTTCTTTTTGAAACTCATAACACATCAATAGCCATGCAGTCTTTTAAGGGTTTTTTATTTTGCTACTATTCTCTTTCTATTTTAGGATCCTTTGTGTTTATTCCACACAACCTCAGATCATGTCCTCTAGTTCTACCACTTCCTCGTCTTTGAAAATAATTTGTATACAAAGTAATACAAAATAAACTCAAAATAACCAATCTGAAAAAAAGGTGGAATGTATAGTTGAATTAAATAACTTGAATCTGGTCAACACTCTACAATCAGATATTTATTTGCTTGCTTGATTCCTTGCTACCTTTTTGAAAAAATTCACCCAAGGTGAAGTACAACAAATGTGGTTTGTTTATGCCTAGTGAATGTAAGGCTTGAAATAAGCTACTAATCAGTCTTTTCATGTCATTTTCTTTACTAGTAGAAACCAAGCTTGTGATAAGTGTTTTTGTAGCATGCGAAGTAACCATTTTTTTAATAGGTAGTACTAGAAATGGATTCACCACAGGAACTCACATTAGCGTGTGACAATATAACTTGCAGCATTGAAGATTTGAAAAAAGAAATCTGCAAACTACGGGACTCCTTAATAAAGGTTCGTATGTGTTTAAGGATATTGAAATCCAGTTTAGAAGAAGGATTTAAAAAGTGCAGATAAAATGTTCAGTCGAAGCTTTTTTTTTTTGTGTAGGAGGGGGGGTTGGAGATGGTGGAAGATGGTAATAGAGTAAGATACGAAATATAAATCTGTAGAAGTGAAAAAGGAAAGGAGGGAAAGCTCAAGGCTAGATGGCATCACATCAGTCACTTTTGAACCAACAACACAGTGACAATCACTTGTCAGAAAGGGTTAGGTTAACTAATTGGCTGAAAATAAGAATGTTAGGATTCAGTAAATGGTACAACAGTGTCTCCAGAAAGAAATATTTGGAGAGGTAAGAGGGGCAAGCCAGGTATTGGGGGGTTGAGGGGCAAGCCAAAGTGAAATTTCTGCATATCCAACCCACAACACAGACCCCTCCCCCACCCAGTATTTAAATTAGCTATAAAAGATATTACACTACTACTACTATTTAGCATTTTTATAGCGCTACAAGGTGTACGCAGCGCTGCACAAACATAGAAGAAAGACAGTCCCTCCTCAAAGAGCTTACAATCTAATAGACAAAAAATAAAGTAATCAAATCAATTAATGTGTACAGGAAGGAGAGGAGGGTAGGTGGAGGCGAGTGGTTACAAGTGGTTACGAGTCAAAAGCAATGTTAAAGAGGTGGGCTTTCAGTCTAGATTTAAAGGTGGCCAAGGATGGGGCAAGACGTAGGGGCTCAGGAAGTTTATTCCAGGCGTAGTAGGGTGCAGCGAGACAGAAGGCACGAAGTCTGGAGTTGGCAGTAGTGGAGAAGGGAACAGATAAGAAGGATTTATCCATGGAGCAGCGTGCACGGGAAGGGGTGTAGGGAAGGACGAGTGTGGAGAGATACTGGGGAGCAGCAGAGTTGAGTACATTTATGGGTTAGTAGAAGAAGTTTGAACAGGATGCGAAAACGGATAGGGAGCCAGTGAAGCGACTTGAGGAGAGGGGTAGTATGAGTAAAGCGACCCTGGCGGAAGACGAGACGGGCAGCAGAGTTTTGAACCGACTGGAGAGGGGAGAGGTGACTAAGTGGGAGGCCAGCAAGAAGCAGATTGCAGTATTCTAAACGAGAGGTGACAAGGGTGTGGATGAGGGTTTTGGTAGAGTTCTTGGAAAGAAAGGGGCGGATTTCACAGATGTTGTAAAGAAAGAAATGACAGGTCTTGGTGATCTGCTGGATATGAGCAGAGAAGGAGAGAGGAGAGTCAAAAATGACCCCAAGGTTTGGAGCTGAGGAGACAGGGAGAATGAGAGAGCCATCAACAGAAATAGAAAACGGGGGGAGCGGGAGGTGGGTTTGGGGGGGGTTAGGAGTGGAGGAGTGGCCTAGTGCTTAGGGTGGTGGACTTTGGTCCTGGGGAACTGAGGAACTGAGTTCGATTCCCACCTCAGGCACAGGCAGCTCCTTGTGACTCTGGGCAAGTCACTTAACCCTCCATTGCCCCATGTAAGCCGCATTGAGCCTGCCATGAGTGGGAAAGTGTGGGGTACAAATGTAACAAAAATAAAATTAAAAAAAAATGAGAAAAAGGTTCCAACGGTGTTTTATGTATAAAGAAACCTCCACTCTGTCAGCCACCCAGTAAAGCTACTATTTAGTGTTCTCTCACCCTCTAATCCTTAGTCCCCCTCCCTTTCACCTCTCAACTACCTGTCAGCTTTTCCCATTTCCCTTTCATCTGTTCTCCAGCAGACTCATTGTCCCTGCCTCTTTTTTTTTCCCTCAGTCTTCTAGCCCCACTCTTATCTTTCACCTAGCTCCTAGTCCTCCATTTCCATCATCTGCAGTAAAGCTCTTTAGCTTTGTAATAGTGTTTTATTGCATATATTTCTTGTGCATTTTTGACTTTTATATATTTGATCAGAAATCAATGACCAGGGTATAAATGTGTTAGAAACAAATTGAGTTGTATGTGCTGTTACTAAAATTAGTTGGTTAAACTTAGTAGATTGACAGTTTAATATATAACAATGTTATATATTTTTTAGCTACAGGTGGGGCAGAAGAACCTCAACACTCGTGTCCCATCTGTGGAACATCAGAAATGTTGGCGTAGTAGGATAATGAAGAGGATAGCTGTAACACTGTTTGGGATTGGAGTCGTCTTCATAGTTACCAAATTAAGTGGGAGGAAAAACAATTTTTTTTAATGTTCTGTGTATACCATTGCATAATTGTTTTGGTCAGCTTTTGTATGCCCTGTATTATTTGCCTTACAAAACTAAGATGACACCCAATCAATATGCTTTCACTTTTACTTCTAAACATATAGATCTATAGTTACATACACACATACCCATACCCAGATTTGTGCTCCTAAATTTGGGCACTTTCCAAAGATGTGTGTGCAACTTAGTTGGCTAATAAGCTGTTAAACAATTATTGAAGTTAATTGGCACCAATTAGGAATTGCATGCACCCTTGGTGCTGAAATCCCATAGTGTACAGCTCTAAAGGGGGCATGGCTTGACTGGAGCATGGGCAGGTCAGGTATGTTCTTACAGAATAATGGGTCAGCTTACTCAACTTGGGCGCTAGCACTTCAGGTTTCAGCAAAAGTTAAGGTGCGGGAATCAGCGCAAAGCATACTATTTAAAGGAGCAGTTGTATCACGGCGTTTCATGCTGGCATTTTCCTGCAGTCTTTACTGTGGGTAAGTGGAAGGAGAACAAGTGTGAGTTTCCCTCTGACTCAGTGATACTTCAGCTGTTAACAAACTCATCTGTAGCCATTGAGGAATTGCTAGAAGCGATGGTTTTTCTGGCAGAGGAGTTAAGTCCAGGTGAGCTGATGGCCCTTCCCACTCCTGTTGCGGTTTCTCTGGGTTTGGCTGCAGAATCTAGGAAGGAATGTATTGGTGTCAGAGAAAGGCTTCCCTGCGTTGCTGGCACAAGTGATTGTGTGAAGTAGCAGGTAGATTCAGCAGCAGGAGCTCTGGTTTCTTTTTCATCTATTCAAATTGAAGGGTGTTTGCTGCCCTCCAATAGCGATAGTGCTGCTGGCTCTGATATGGTGATTTCACTGTTGAAGAGGCTTGCAGCCTGTCTTTGGAAACCTTGTGCAGCTCAGAAAGAACCTTCCACAGACAACTTCAGTGACTTATTTCCTTGGATGTGCAACAGAAAATAAGAGCTTAGTCAAGAGAGGTGAAGCCTTCCATTCTCCCCACCATTCTTAAATTTAGCAGTTAGCACACATTTCTTCTGATGTTCTGTATTTCTAGATTGGATTGCCAGTTGAATTTCTTTTTCCTGATATGCTTTACTTGAGCAGCAGTTTTGATTATGAAAATGCTTGATAAATAAAAAAAATAAATATTATGTGAGAGGGGTATGTATTAGGGAATGTGCCCTAACCTTCATTGTAAACATGCACTGCAAAATATTCATAAATAAAATACACTCAGAAATTTAAGGAAGGACTAGGCTCTCTTCTTAAGCTGCAGAACAGTTTGCTTTTTTTTTAAGATAATCACAGGCTAAGCATTCATTACAGCACTCAGTTATACATATATTTTCTTTTGGGATATTATGTTTGGAGAATATGCACATACATAATTCGATTTAAATCTTGAGTTAGTAAGTACTCTGGAACAGACAACTCACTGTAAATGGCTCATGTGGGCAGGCTTTGGGTCCAGATATCCTCTTCTCTCTGATTCTGTTCAACCTGCTATATTTCTTTGATGTTTCTGGAGATACTTCTGCAATGATTTTTCTCTGGCTTATAGAGTGAAAAGAAGCTGATGGTGATTCTTGTAACTTGTAGATATGAAGATTTTTTGCTTGCAGAATGGATGAGGGTAGAAAGCGAGAGAGAGTAGAGTTTTGTCCTTCTAGCTGAAAAGTCAGAGCACACCCAAGACAAACATGGGAGTTAATGTTTTATAATTTTCTTTTTGGCCTGTAGGAACTGTAGTTACATGTTGTGAGAGAACCCAGTAACAGAGCTGGAGAAATTGAGGCTGGTTATTTGAGGTTTTTGAGATGAAAGAAAATCATGACAGAAAAGATTTTGCCCAGTTTTTGAGAACTATTGTTTAAAGACATGCATGTCACAAAACAGAAACAGGTCAGCAAATAAAAAGCCCAGATCCTTTTTGGGGTTTTTTCCAGATTTACAGAGAAAATGCTGTACCTGAATTACATTATCTGTAATTCTGTTTTTCAGACTCTTGTAGTTGGGGAATGGTTTCAATTACTTCATGCAAAATTGAGTTTTTGATCCTATTTACCTTCTTTTATTTTACAACTCCAGCCATTATCAGTTCCCATTGACTGTCTTGTGTTAGAGCCAGGGTTGCCAGGTGGAAATTTTTTTCCCCACCCAATCGAGCTCAAAACCCGCCCAAAGTCAAACCCCGCCCCTGACACCCCACCCCCTCCGTCATCAGCCCCGCCCAGAACGTCACTAACCCCGCCCAAAATGCCACTAGCCCCGCCCCCGCGGCCCGAAAAACCGCGGAAAAACCCCAAAACAAGCCCAAAAAACTGCAACCCGCTGCGGGCAAAAATTACCCGCGGCGGGTCGCGGAAAACCGCCCACCTGGCAACACTGGTTAGAGCTGATTTTTATCAGCTGTTGTTTCTGGTAGCTAGAGATGGCTTATAATTTTAATTTGCTAAAAAAAGAATTTATGTAAATGTCTGCTTTGGATGTAAGAAAAATAGCTGACGGTCATGTTTTGTTTATTTATTTAGATTTTGCTCATACCTTTTCAGTAGTAGCTTAAGGTGAATTTCATTCAGGTACACTGGATATTTCTCTGTCTTTGGAGGGCTTACAATAAGTTTGTACCTGAGGCAATGGAGGGTTAAGTAACTTGCCCAGATCTCTCTAACCACTAGGCCACTCCTCCACTCACTGTTATATTCCTGAATCCAGTAGGGCTGTGGAGTTGGAGTCGAGTAGTAAGCAATTTGGGGTTTTCTAATAGGGAGATGATCAAAGGTAAATGTGGTCGCTAGAGGCCACTAGCACCACACTAGCGTCCCTATTTACCTGCGGAGAATGATCAGAGGACTCTAGCATGGCAAACAATGAGTGTACCAGGGAATACTGCAGAGCTCATTTAAATTTAAATGAGCTCGTTAGTATTCCCCTCTCATGATCAGAGACCTACGTTCTGATCCTCCCATGTTTCTACCGCCTTAACCCTATGGAAGCTTGGAGCTGGCAGAGTTAAGGGGAGAGCCTCTCCCTGCTCTGACAAGGTAGCCCGTGCTGTCAGTGTCAGCCCCAGGGGTCCTGTGGACCTCCGGACCCCACACTCAAATACAAACCCTGTTCTCACTCCCTCCGGATGCTGCAGGTCCAGTATGACCTGTGACAGGGAACCCGACTTGATCCTCCCCCACTAAAAAGCTTTCCCTGGTGGGCTAGTGGTGGAGGGACCCCCCCCCCAACCCCTTCCCTGGTACCTTAAAAGTTGAAGGAGGAGAGACTAGCACTCCCTCCTCCTCACGGGCGCCACGTCAAAATGGATGTGTACCTTATTGTCTCTCAGCACAGTAGCACACTTGACCCTGACCTGGTTCCTAAAGTTCTCAGGTCAAAATACAAAAGCCGCAAGGTTCCAGGTGAGACTTGGTATGCGTGACTGTAGTAGTGGCCATTCACACATAGGTGATGGAGGCATATGCCCTGGGGCATCACTGCTTCGTTCTGGGCCTCATTACCTGGCTGTGCCTCTAGCTTTTACACTTACTAGTTCCTGCTCTTCTGGCTCCTGCCCAAGGGGGAAGTGACATGGGGGGGGGGGGGGGCAGTGTCCTATAGACTCCTTCATACTGCCATAATCTCATGTTCACTGATAAATGCCTGCAGTTAACTGGTCACTGCACCAGGTCATCATATCTATAAAGATTTTTTTCCTTCGGTGTTTACAATATCGTCATCACTACTGTCCTCATGCTTTTCTTTAACACCATTTTAGCAATCACTCAAGGAATGTACAACAGTTGCATCATTGTCAATGTTCAGCACCTCTTTGATACCAGCTTCCTCTAATTTATTAACACTTTTAGCTGATAGATTTCTGGTATAAGCAATGAGGTATGATATCAGCTTCTCATCACTCTCTTTGAAACCTTCAGTCTTCATCTGTAGGTTCATTTTAATCAAACATTGTTGATGACTAAAGTTTGTGCCAAACATTTCTTAATGCTGATCTAGTTACATCTTTCCAAGCATAAATGGCATCCTCAGAGTTTTGATGCAGGGAACAGAGGCATAAGAATCCAAGAGTTCCTCAAAAAGTCTTGGATTCTTATACCTCTGTTCCGTGCATCAAACATTCAGTTCAGAAAAAAGTCTTTATATTTGGTCTTCATGGAGCGTAAAATTCCTTGGTCACAAAGCTGTAATAAAGATGTAACATTGGGGGGGTAAGTAAATTGCAAAAAAACATTTTTCACAAGTTCTTGAGAGGGATGTGCAAAGCAGTTGTCTAGAACCAATAACCATTAGGTTTCTTCCAGGTCAGATCTTCTACAATGTGCTTTTGCTACTGGTAGAAAGTGATTATTGAACCAAACAGTAAACATTTCTCTGGTTACCCATGCTCTCTTGTTAGTATAATAATTCACAGGTAGATGGCGTACAACTTTGAAACATCGCGGATGTTGTATATGCCTGCAGCATTGGTACACACAAAAACAGCCGCCATGTCCTTTGCATCTTTGAACCCTAATGGTGCTTGATCATCACCTACTGTTAATGTTTTACTAGGGACATAGCACCAGTAGAGAGCTGTTTCATCAGCATTGTAAATTTGTTCAGGAGTAAGGTTTCCTTCAGATATCATCTTAGCAAATAAATCATTTTCTAGCTTGCTTCATGATCATCATAGCCAGTCAATAGCATATTGTTGTCAAATCCACTCAATTAGCACACAGTTCAGATCTTCATTTTTGCCCTATATAATGTTCTCTTATTTTTCTTAATTTATGGTCATCACTGTCACTGAAAAACTTCAGCAACTTATCTTTCTATTCTTTAAGTCATATTGTCGAAGATTTAAAAGTCTCTTATTCACTGGTGTCCAACTACAGATTGGTTGTGTCTATTCCTTTTTGGTAAAATTGATGGAAGGTTTGGTTACTCTGGACAAATTTGATATTCTACATAGTTCGCTATCGGGATTTCGAAGTACTTTAGCACTGATACAGGGAGACTTTTGATGTCTATAAGTCAACAGGCACTTGTTTTACAATTTGATTTATCAGGTGCTTTTGATTTGGTGGACTATGCTTTACTACTGCATCTACTGTGTGGTACTGGTCTGACCAACAGAGTGATGTCCTGGTTTCAGGGTTTTCTGGTGATGTGATCTTTTAGAGTTAAAATGAATGGCTTTTTCTCTGGTAGTTCATATGCAAGATGTGGTATGCTGCAGGAATCTCCATTGTTGCCCATTTTATTTAATGATCTGTTGCCCTTTCTAGGGAGGCTATTTGAAGGTTTTAATTTTTTTTTATATAGGGTTCAACAGTATATTTCATTAATTGCTAAATTGATGTCAGTTTACTAAAAAAAAAAAAAAAAGGGATAAGACTGAATTTCTTCTGATAGGATCAAAAGACAAGATTAATTCCCATTGTTAATTGAGAAGATTAGTTATAAATTGGAATCCACCTTGAAAATACTAGGGGTAATTTTAGACTCTAATCTAATTACATGTACATCGACTAATAAGATATTGTTTCTGGACAGTGAGAAAACTTAAATGAATTACAAAATTGTTGATACAGGAACACCTTTGTGCAGGCCTTGATTTTATCTATATTAGATTACTGCAAAATTATGAATACAGGATGTACAATGGCCCTGTTTAAAAAAAAAAAATGCAAACAGTGCAGAATGTTTCCAGTAAGACTGATTTACTTGAGAAGGAAATCTGATAGTCATCCCTTTGTATGTTCAGCTTCATTGGTTGCCTATAGAGGCCAGAATATTGTTTAAATTATACCTTGTTTTCAAGATTCAACAAGGAATAGCCCCTGTCTATATGGTTCATTTACTTGATTTTTCATGTCTTCTGCAAACATTCTTTACAATCTTTGAACCAACTATGTTTTCCAGATCATAAAGGGATAAGATCAAAGAAACCTTTTCCTTCTTTCTTATCAGGCAGCTAAAGCTTGGAATGTACTATTAGAAAATTTAAAAACAGATTATAATTTTATGCTATTTAGAAAAATGATAAAAACTCCTTTTTTTATGAATGTCACTTCTAAACTGATGTAATCTAGATTTTATTTGCAGAAGTTTTTTAGATTTTTGTATGATCCTCGGTGTTTTACCTAGTTTTTCTAGATTGTGATCCGCTTTAAACTTATTGGTTATTAGTGGAATGCAAGAACAGATTGTAATGTGATTTAAATATTCTATAAACTATGTGTGTAACTGACGGAACACTAAAAAGGGAATGATGTAGTTGCTAGAATCTGTACACAGTTCAGTAGTGAATCTCAGGAAACAGCAGCAGAGTGAAGGTAGTTACAGCAGGGACAGCGGAACCTCTTTGGTTGGGGGAGAGGGCCAACCTTTATCTAGTTCCCACCCTAATTTTTCACTTTATATTTATATAGTCATATGGATAAGTTTTTTTTTGTTTTGTTTTGTTTTTTTTTATTAAAAGACTTGAATTTTATAATTCGAACAAAGTAAAATGAAGGAAACTCACATCCAGTCATCCACTCATTATTTTATAGACCTCTATCAGATCTCCCCTCAGCCGCCTTTTCTCCAAGCTGAAGAGCCCTAGCCGCTTTAGCCTTTCCTCATAGGGAAGTCGTCCCATCCCCTTTATCATTTTCGTCGACCTTCTCTGCATCTTTTCTAATTCCACTATATCTTTTTTGAGATGCGGCAACCAGAATTGAACACAATATTTGAGATGCAAGGAGCGATACAAAGGCATTATAACATCCTCATTTTTGTTTTCCATTCCTTTCCTAATAATACCTAACATTCTATTTGCTTTCTTAGCCGCAGCAGCACACTGAGCAGAAGGTTTCAACGTATATGAGTAATAGCTAACCATAAATCCTAAAAGTAACATCTTGATTACTGGAATCGAAATCTGACTGATTTGCACTCGCCAATGTTTCAGTAATCTTGGGCAAACTCATATGTTAATGAATCTGTTAGTCTTATTTCCCAGCTTTACAGAATCTACGGGAGATGATGTAGCCAAATATACCTCACTGGTAGAACTTGAATCAGTATCAGTCGGGGGTGGGGGGTGTTCAATGGAGTTCAAGGGAGCTCAGATCAAACTTTAAACTAGCTAATGCAAACTTAAATTTTACCTTCCTCTTTCCCACAAAGTCAGACTTTTACACTTCCATGATACTCAACAATGCAAATATTGCTCCACCAGTGCTCCAATGGGCGTGGCACTGTGGCAACAAGATGTCCATGGCAATGCCTAATGGAATAGAAACACAAATGCTGCAGAGTCCACTGGCTCCCAAACTGTTTACAATAATGATGGACTTTACTGGGCCCCATGAGGCCTTAGCACATTATGGTCATGGCAGTGCTTGATTGAAACAGAGCTCATTGCTATCTTATAGGAACACAAACTCTACAGAGGCTATAAGCCACACACAGTTTTTAATGTAAATTATAAAATTAGTCATTCACATGAGACATTCCCAGACCAATCAAGAAAACTCCACCAAAGGGAACAGAGTAGAAGTATAATGTTAACACCACCATATAAAAAGAAATTGTTCAAATTCTGGTGTCACATCGGGAAAAAACAACACAGACGACAACCACTGCCAGATATTGTGTGAGAAAAGTTTCAAAATATATCAACAGGATAGTAAACACACAAAACCAATAAAGAAAAAAACTATATGTTATATTTAGAGTTAACTACTAGTGACCCCTGCACCGTATATATAACAGCATTTTTTTTTTTTTTAAAAACCTCAAAGCTCCAGGTTGTAAGTATATATCGCATTTGCCATCCTTAATGGAGTCTCTCAGTATTATCACAGGTTTCAGCCTGAAAAAAGGAACACGGGAGGAGGGGGGAACTCTCTGGTTTTAATATCTTAGAAGTTTTTTCAAAGGATAACTGAGCATAGTGTGCTTATAAATGCAGGCGCCAGTCCAGTGCTAAGTACCCAGTGTACCTGAATGTAGCTCACCTTCAGCTACTACTGTAAAAGGTGTGAGCAAAAATTCAAATAAACTGTATATCGAGCAAAGTTGTACACATAAAATAGTGCCTATGCCTTTTAAAATGTTTATTGACAAGACCAATCAGCATAAGAGTCTGCCTTTTGGAGCATAAGTGCTATCTTAAAAAACAAGTGGCAAAGCACTGATAATCGAGCACTCCTTAACTCAGTCATAAGTTTATGGACCTTCAAGTTTGTGTTCAACATATTCTACTACAGTGGCATAGAGGGGAAGTATCCTTAGCCCTTCTTTGTGCGGAACAATGGTAGATCCATCACCTCAGCACAGTACAGTGAATCCTCATGAATTAAATATTGATATAGACTTTTCTGTTTTTATAGCGGATCAGTCTACGTAACTCATCTGGGGCCAAGGGAGCATTTTTAAAGGTTTTGTGGCAATAACATATCATAGTTGCCACTAACAAATTAATCTCTGTTAATTTGGCTTTTTATGCCAAAAGATAAGGCACAGCATGCAATGCAATCACGAACTACATTACATGCAAATGCATGCACAATAGTTCATTAATATGTAGAATGGTTAACACAGCTTGTATTAACCCTTGGGCCATGAAAGTTTATTACACCTCCAGACGAGGCATGATTAACCTTTTGATGGTCCATAAGCAAATATGTTGTCGTTCTCCCCCCCCCCCCAATCTTAATTTAAATGCAAGTAGTGGCGGCTACAGTCCTCAATCTTTTTATCAGCAACTGACTTGCCGGGGCAAAAATATGACTTGTGACCCATTCACTTAGTGTATACGGTAGGGCCCATAAACATTTGGGTCTTAGGCATACACCAAAATTTGGATATGCCTTAATCCTGTCCTGCCTCCTGAGATGTAGTTATCCTTCCCCTGTGACCATCTGTTCCCTAATGTAGATGATAGTCATGGGTACCAACTTAGAGGCTCAGGTGTATAAAAAGAAACTGTTTCGACTTGTATCCCCATCCCAAAGAATGGGTAGTCAATAACATAGGAGAAGCCCTACAGTTTGTGCCTTCCTCATAGCCTCCCCCCGCTCCGCAAGCCTACTGTTGATGTGAAAGGTCATGGCCATCATACTAGATGCAGCTGCAGCCATGGGGAGGAGTGAATAGGCATATTCCTGCCCCAACAGACTCCTTTTAAATCACTCGTGATTCAGTTAGGTGTGGAGGGTCTATCTACAGGGAGTAGGGAGAGGGAGGTCCACAGAGAAAGATGAGTTACATGCTGTTGATGAGAAAGAGGAGAGCTGCAGGAAGGGGACCATAAAAATGTTTGTTTTTTAAAGGTGTACTTGGGCTTTGTACCAATAAATTTAAGATTGAATATTATTCATCATTGTTAAATATCACTGAAAACTTTGTGGAAGTTCATAGTTTTCTATGATTAATCCCTCATGAGCTCTCTTACTGCAACCCCGGTCTCTGAATTAAAAAAAAAATACCTCTTGTTTTTCTTTGAGGCTCATAGGTAAAGAGACTGGGGTGAAGTACTATATTCATTTCAGGGACAGTTCTCCCCAGAGGTCTACTCAAAAGGGATCCATTATTGTACAGTCCACACCCTTGGGCAAGGCTACATTTGGTATAAGTTAAGTCCTCTCCCATTGTACCCATATGGCAAACACTGATCATAATCTCCCCTACATGATTCTTAGTTTGGGTGTTTTTTAAGCAATGGGTTTGGCACTTTGCAGAGTCATTTCCTTAATACATTACTGTTTTTCAAACTTTTCTCTTGTTTTTCCCTTCATTTCTCCATCAGAGTTGGCTCAGTTCTGTATAACCCTGGATGCCAAAAGTAATATTTTTAAACTGACTTGAAAACATTTTGCTGAAGTACATTGAAGAGCTGTATTAATACATCTCCTTTATTTCTGAACATCCTAAAATCCACATTCTGGTTCCGCCCTTGAAAACAGCTGCCAGAAAAAAATGTAACAGACTGCAAAACTATAACCAATTTCTTTGTTTTCAAATTAGGTACAAAGCCACAGAGCTAATGAAGTGCAATGTTTTAAAATCCATTACTATAGCAGGAAGAATGCTATAAGAGTTTAAGAACCAGTTGCATAGTTGGTGAAATGTCCTAGCATTTGAGCTTTGAATTTTATCATTGGGAGAGCCTGAAGAATAATGATTTCCTAGCAATCTAAACAGATCATCATATATTAACATAGGCTATGAGAGGTTGCTTTAGGCATGAGCAATGGTAAGTTTCACCGTTGGAGATGTGATTCATCAAACCCGCAGACAAAGGAGGCGCAGTGGTAATTATGGACATACAAAAATACATTGAAGAGGGGCACAGACAGCTCTCAGACAATAAATACTACAGGAAACTAACTGAGGACCCCACACAGGATTACACAAAACAGCTGAAAGACCTTATCAAAACATTTCCTACACAAGCGCAACCTCACCTAAAGAAACTCATACCAAACCAACCTGCTGTGGGCACATTCTACATGCTACCCAAGATCCACAAACCGGGAAACCCTGGCAGACCAATCATATCAGGTATTGGCACACTCACGGAAGAAATATCTGGATTAATAGAGGGAATTCTGAAACCTCTCGTACTCAAAACTAACAGCTTCATACAAGATACCACAGACTTTCTGAATAAATTGAAAAATATCAAGCAACTACCACCTAACACCCTTCTGGTCACGATGGATGTAGAATCACTATACAGCAACATTCCACATGCGGATGGCATAGCTGCATGTGGAAGACTCCTAAAAAAAAAATCCACACTGGACCATCAATACTCACCAGAAACTATTACAAAATTAATCAAATTCATTTTAACTCACAACTACTTCCGCTTTAACAATGATATCTATCTCCAAATAATGGGCACCAGGACAGCACCCCAATATGCCAACCTTTTTATGGCTGAGCTTGAAGAGACATTTCTGAATACACACCAGACCAAACCTCTAAAATACTACCGATACATCGATGACATTTTTATGATTTGGACGGAGGGTGAAGAAACTCTGAAACAATTTTATTCTGCCTTCAATACATACCATCCTACAATCAGATTCAAAATTGACTACTCCCCAGAAAAAGTCAATTTTTTGGACACCACGGTCTCAATCAGTGATGGCTGTATACAAACATCTATATACAAGAAACCCACAGACAGTTGCAACTACCTCCACAACTCCAGCTTCCATCCTTCACATACAAAAAGATCCATCATTTACAGCCAAGCCACAAGATACCACCGTATCTGCTCTGACCCAGGGGACAGAGATAGACACCTTAAAAGCCTGAGTGCATCCTTCAAACAGGCTACAACCCCAAAATAATCTCCAAGAATATCGCCTCCTGCCTCAAAACACCCAGGGAGAATCTGCTACAGTACAAGGAGAAAAAATCCACAGACAGAATTCCCCTTGTAGTGACATACAATCCAGAGCTGGAAAAACTGAGGAAAATCATAAGAGATCTACAACCTATACTCCAGGAGGACGAATTACTGAAAGGGATATTCCCATCCCCACCAGTACTGGCCTTCTGACAACCACCCAACTTAAAACACAAGCTAATCAGAAGTAAACTTCCATCACAGACTGAAAAGGAACAGAAGGGCACACGTCCCTGTAATTTATCCAGTTGCAAACTATGCCAAAATATTTCACAGGACCCCACAGTTACCCACAAAGGAAAGATATTCAACATAAAGGGATCTTTCACTTGCTCATCTTCCAATGTGGTATATATCATTCAGTGTAAAAAATGTAACGAAGGATGCTATATTGGAGAAACAGGCCAGATGCTTAAGACAAGATTTAATTTACATAGACATCACATGAACAATACAGCCAGTAGGGCCCCCACCCCGGTGGGACAGCACTTCACAGAACCAGGACACTGTACCAGTGATTTCACAGTGAGAATACTGAAAGGTAACTTTAAAACCATACAAGAACGTAAGATCTTTGAAGTCCGAATGATTGAATATTTTAACACCCAACAGAAAGGACTTAACAAGGACCTGGGATTCCTAGCCCATTATAAACCATAAAGCTGTATGTCTCTGTTGATCACCCCACCCCTCACCTATCCACACCCATCCTGTTAGAATATCAATGATATGCTTTGATGTCCCCATGCATACCTCCGACGCACCCCCATCCTCCCACCCTGTCAGACTGTCATAGTAATGATTGACTGTTTTCACTTATATACACTGTCAGCTAGCACATTTGCTTATTTCCGATCTGACGAAGAAGGGCAACCTTCGAAAGCTAATCAAGAAATGTATTAAGTTATGTCCAATAAAAAAGGTATCATCTTATTTTCTTTTCCATGTTTTATTTTGTTTGATTTCTATTGATAACCTTAAGAGTGGACTAACACGGCTACCACACTCCTCTACCGTTGGAGATGAGAAGCACAAAGTGCAAGCAGTGCCAGATAAAGGACCTAGGTTTCTCTTCAGTAGGAATTTATAATGATTATAAACTACAAGGAAAAAAAATATCCTTCCCCCCAAAGCAATATTCTACAGCACTTCATCACTGACACAAAATATTGTAAGAGTCAATAGTGGGGATGGCAGTAGGGATACAGTTAGCAACATGGGCATTAAAAATTAAGATTACTATTCACCCATAGAAATGATGTACAGTAGTTCATCATTGAACATCATACACAAAGGCCCTTATTTTAGGAGCATTTACATGTATAGATTGTCATACATAAGCAAGTTCTATTTTAGAAAAGAGGCCATCTACATATGCTGATTCTATGTTTAGTTTGGCAGGAGTCTTGAGAGGCCTGCTCAAACCACTCTCTTTCTGCACCACTAGTGCATTCATGTGAATTCCTCATCTTATAAGGAGAATCCACATTGGTATGAAAAAAATATGGACTATGGCATTTAAACTTACTTCCAAGATATGGATAATTGCCTGTGCCTGAAGGGACTGGTGTAAAGTCCAAGGTCTGTCCCCAATGCCCAACTTCCCTTGGCATCAGATCTTCTTTATGCTCTCCTCACCCAATCATCCTATCTCCATGCCACAAGAAGCACCCAATCATCTGATCTTACAGCAAGGCAGCCACTGCACCGTCTCATCCCTCATTCAGGAACCCACACACACACAACACTCCCTCGGACAAGACCTGTACCTGCAAAATGTCACCCCTCCCCTTATTTGCCCAGCTTACCCCTAGCAGTAGTACCATGTGATTACAGTTAGGGATCATGACTGCCTTTTTGGAACCAGTTCATGGAGAACAGCAATGGCTGTGGATAGCCTCCATGTCTTGAGAACTAAAAATTAAAGGTAGGCATTGATTCATATATTGAGTGTACTATTATATCATGACTGTTAAGTCCATGGGTATATGATGCTTATCTCTCATAAAAGTAGGATGAAGCTATAATACAGTAGGTGCCAGGCTTTGTATATGCTATTCCTAACATCCTGAATGCCTGAACTTGGGTAACACCAAGCATTTTCTAAAATAGTGAAGAACCTATTTGATGCAGGGTATGGGGTAGGTTTTTTTTTTTTTTTGTTTGGCCTAAATCCAATCACAAGGTTTTCAACTCATCACACTTTCTCTACTAGTTCATAGGCAGTGTATATAATTCTTATTTTACAATGGGAATACACAGGTACTTCTTCAAATGTTGGCATCAGCATTTTGTGCCATCTCTAAGACATGCACAGGTTCTGACTTCATACTTGTTTGGACCTTGGGTCTTCATCACTGATTGAGGGGCAATTGCATAAACCTCTCTGCGGTCTAACACTACCTCCAAAACATTGAGGAATGTTATTTTGTTCCTCTCTGTAAATGGTTCCTTTTGTACGTGCAGGCTTCTAAAATCTATCACCCCATGTAGGCGCTAGCAAGTATGAAGCAAAATTTGCACATCTATATACCAGCACCTACATGTATAAAGCCCCCTGGAGCAGCTGCTGTTTTAGCCGCCTGTGGATTTCTAAAATTGCTGCTCCTGCTTGACATCCTTTCAAATAGATATGTTGTTACCAACATTCATATACGGTTTTTACAAAAGGCTGCATTTTTGGCAGTTCTTTGTGTATACAGGTGGAATTGAGCATGTCTCAACCTGGACACCTCAATTCAATATCAATAACCTCTCTAAAATGAGCCTTCACGTCACTTAATAGGTTTGAAAACAAATTCAGTTTGTTTTTTTTAATTTATCTATTTGGCTTGACTTTTTGGTACAGCCATTCTAAGTTAATAGTGTCTTCCCTGGTTTTTAGCTCACTGCTGTAAATAGTAGGCCACTCCACTCTTCCCTTCATTTTTTTGGAAAGCAACCATTAGCTAGAGACATTCTGACTTATTTGGCTGATTCATCCTGTTGGTGTGTATAGACCTGATTTGCTTACCTGTAACAGATGTTCTTTGTGGAAAGCAGAATAATCACACACATTCCCACGTTTCTCCCACTGGCATTGGGATTTTCAGTTATATAGAGTTTAGAAGACACCATGCAGCTACAACTGGGTGGGAATTCCTGGGCATGTCTGAAATTCTTCTAGGCTTTTCCAGAGCTGCTATTTATTTATTTTAAAACATAGCCTGCCAATCCAAATAAAATTGGTTCTCAGCAGAGTACAGATTATCAGTCAATAAAACAACATGCTTAAACACATTACACAAGCAAATGTATACTATAATGAACTGTATCCAAAAACACTATACAATTATGTAAAAGCTTGTTTGAAAAAGTTTTGGGCTTTTTTCCAAAACATGTAGCTGTCTTCCAAGCAGATCTCGGTAAACAATTTTGTAATAGCGGATCAACAATGCTTAATGCCTTAGTAGAATAAGTCTCAGATAAAAGGAATAATCCTTTACAGATGGAGCTTCTAATAGAGCTACACTAGCTAAGCATTATGAGCATATTGGCCTTTTGGCTGAACTAGGAGATTTTAACCCTCCATTGCCACAGGTACAAAACATAGAGAAAGTACCTGCATATAATACAGCGCTGCATATGTCTAGTAGCACTATAGAACTGATTAACAGTAGTAGTAGTAGTAGTAAAGTACTCTATGAGCTCCTCCTGAAGACTGACAGTGGGGAGGTTGCCTTCTACTGGGGAAACCCTGTTACTGCTGGTTACAGAGCCCTGTTAAGGAGTGGTATCAGCGTTGTCAACCTCTCTTATTTCCTGCAAGTTTGGGCTTTTTTTTTTAGCTCTATTTTTTGGGGGGTTTGGTTTTGTTTTTTTTCAATTTGCAGGTAGCTTTTTGGGGGCTGTTTTTCTTTTAACTCACTTTTTTGGGGGCTTTTTCCCGTTAGCGAGACACATCAGAGTTGCCTCTGAATGAGACAGTTCTCTTTGGTGCTGCGACTCCTACCCTCCCCAACCGGCAACACATCATCAGAGTGTGTGTGTTAGAAACTGGTCAACAGCAGCAGGAGAGGAGATGGATGAGTTTCAGTTGGTCAAGGAGATGAGCCCCATCACTGCAGGCAACCTTGGGGTTGCTGCATTGTGTTCAGCATAAGTCATGCTAGGAGTAAGTGTAGTTGGTTCCATTAGTAAGGCTGAGGCTGGTTGCTTCTGAAGAAGTGTAGCCTGGAGAGCAGTTTGTCTCTTGGACTTGAGCACTGTAATACTGATAGCAGTAATTGGTTTGGTTGTGGCATGCCTCTTCCCCTAAACAAATATATTGCATCAATTAAATACTGTAATATATTTTTTTTTTTTTGCTTTGGAAAAATTCCTTGTTTCTGTTTACAGGAGATAAAAGGGCAATTTTCCTCTTTGAAGCGCCTCCATTTTCTCTTGTGGCATTTTAATTTGAAATCGTTCTCATTACAGTTTCTGTTGCACTTTTTCTTGCTGATTTCTACCTTACTCCCTTTGTTTTATTAGCCTGGGCTGCTCTCACTATATCTCTGCACTCGACTGTCTCCTATGCAGAGTCCAGTATCAGTGGCTTGCAAAGAACCATTAAGATCCAGCCATCCAGTGCTTTCTATTTTAACAGAACTGCAATCAGTGTGTAAATTGAGAACAGCTTATTTTAATAGAATTTGAATGTCATAGTCTGCAGTTTTTGTTTTCTGCATGTTGAAAAAACAAATATAAACTACCTCAAGGGAACAATTTTATAACTATCCCACCAATTATATATATTGTTGTTTCATAATATCTGCATGCACTTGAAAAGTTTTTTGTTCCGAGCATAATCTCTTCACCCTAAGAAATTGTCCCATAGGTATGCTTTCTCTTAATTTTCTCGGATGGTAACTACTGAAATGCAACAATGAGTTTCTATCAGTTTGCTTCACAGCCATTGTAGTTGCCTTATACACAATGGATGAATTAGAATGATATATCGCTGTGCTTATGCGATGAATAGACAGCTCCTGAGGATGCCGTTGGTGAAACACAGCACTGTGTAGAGCTGCAAGAAAGGAATTGTTTGTACAAAGAATCTATGGACAATAAATTAAAACACTAAGAGGGTGTGTTGTGAACTTTGGAAGATCTTGATCACAACTGAAATGGACTATAAAAGTGTGGATTTTAAATAATGATGGAATAATTGTGTTAATAAAGAGTAATTTGATAAGATTTAAAATCTAAAAGAATATATATTCCTATAAAGTTTTATGTTGAAAAAACAAGACATTGCACCCATAATGCCAGTAAGCCAGCTATTTATCAACATTTTTTAAAATCAATGATTTACCGTATTATTAGTAGTATTTCATTATCAATATTAACTTATTTGTGACTTTTAAACTATAAGCCTAAGTTGTTTATTTACAATGCCTGTTAAGCCCACAAAATTGCATAAAAACTTCCTTTCAGCAGGGAGATGCAGGGAAGAAAATTAAGGCTGTGGGGGGGATGGTGAGGGGATGGGGATGGAGAATGCAGGGACGGTGACACTAAGGACTCACCCTCCGTAGACAGCTGCAGGGGTTAGTAGTTTATACATTTAATTATCTCTGTGAGTGAGTTCCCTGTTTTTTGTTTTAAGAGAATATCCCTACATATCAGCATGTTTAATATTGAAAAGAGTGTTTTAACATATGATTAAACTTCACAGCATGTAACAAATAATGGCTTATTTTGGGGCTTTTTTTAAAACTGATATTTCTTGTGGGGGTTTTTTTTTTAAGCAAAGCGTGCTTATTTTTCATTGACTACCTGGCACCACTGACTGGTATTCTGGGCCACAGTAGGGGAAAAGTACGCTATGGACTGACAAAGAAGAGGTTGCCCTTTATGTTGGGGGGGGGGGGGGGGTCCTGGGCTGTTGATTGTGGCTCTGTTAAGTGCTGGTATTCTGGGCCTCAGGAGGACCCCTAGAGGCACCTCGGGAGGCGCTCAGGGCAATTGATCCTTGGGAGCGGCTCAGGGTGAGGTGGAAGGTCTGGTGATCCATTTAGACCCCAAGTCCAGTGGCAGAGGAGGCCCTTAGGTGTGGGCTCAGGGCATAGCCCCTGGGAACCAGCTCAGAGCAAAGCTTTTGTAGGCACAAAGGGGTGGCCAAGGCCCAGCAGCAGAAAATTTCTGGGGTGTGGTTGGCACAAGTGCGACTGGTGCCCAGAGCTTAGCAGCAGGGATTAGCCAAAACCAGCCTGGCTCAGCTTCCCTTGGATGTCTAGCAGCCACCACCCCAGAGTGCTCCAGCAGTAAGGTGAGACTCAAGGACTGGGTGGACCAGGGAAGGACATAAGGAAGGAGAAAGGGGTGAGACAGGTCACACTGCCTTGCCCACACAAAGACTCAGTCTAGAACCAGGAGTTGCTGCTTAGGCAAAAGGACTAATGGATTCAAAGAGTGTTGAAGTAATTGGTTAAGAGGGTTGGTATTAAATGGTGTGGTATATGATTGCTAACCTCTGAAATGCAAAGAAGACTGTTTCAAGGCAAAGCTTTAAACATTGCTAATCTTTCTATGCTTTTATATATCTGTAGAGCAAAACATATATAGTTCAATAAAACTTTTTAAATGTTTGTTGGCAGCCTTGTGCACGGAGGTCATTTTTGGGTTTTCTGGGAGGCTGGGGAGAAGAGGGAAACCTCGCCCCCTAATGCTTGCCTTCCCCAGGTGGAAGCACCAGATGCCAAAGGCTCAAGGGGACCAATGGAGCCTGCCCAAGGGGGACTTCAGCCAGGTCAGGCCCTGGATCCAGAGACATCCACATGGGGGCATTGCATACTATTTGTAAGAATTATAAAAATCCTGCAGGAAGACCTAAATAAAGGGGACTGCAATATTAGATTGTTGGTAAGACCTGGGATAGTACCATAGTTCTAAAGCTATCTAGAAAGTGCCATGTCAGAGTGATCAAATGATGTCACCTACTTATGTAGCTTCTTAATGGGCTGCCCATGGATAACACTGATTACAGGTAAGGAATTTTCTAAAACAAGCTTACCAAATATTTGTGAGCAGAAGTATTCTGAACCCTTCACTTCTGGTAAACATGTGCTTCTCATAACATGGGTATTCAGAAGGCAGGCACACTACAACACCAATCCCAAAAAAAAAAACCAACCTTAAAACTAAAAGTATAAAAAGCCAAATATCTTTAGTGGCAATCAAATGCTACAGCTTTATTATAATTCATAATCCAACAATTAACAATATAATTCTCCCACTACTCTAAAATTAGAATAAATCTATTTTGTAACATTTTGCAAAGCCATAACCAAATACATCCTTTAGCTAGATGGTGTCATTGTAGTCAATGATTCCCCCCCCCCCCCCCCAAAAAAAAAAGGGGATCGTGTTGACGCATTCAAGCTTGTTCAAAACCCATCTGATGGCAGACCAACTTAACACACTGTTAACATATTGCCGATTTTTCTGCCTAGCTGCAACCATTCCAACTTGTCTACTACACCACCCACTAAATCCTGGACAAACCTAACCAAACCCTTTACCCTGCACAAAGGGAATGAAGGGGTGAGAGAAAATTAGAGCTAAATAAACCTCTCACTTCCTTTCCCTCTCCTGTCTACCTCTCCCAACAAAGCCTGCCAGAATGCCTTACTTGCTACAAAACCCACCTGCCCACCCCAATCCTTTCCACTACCTAATCCAATTTCTCTTACCTCAGATTGCCCTTTTCTCAACCAATCCCAGCTCTCTTTGCCACCCCTCACCCTACCTCCATTACCTATAGATGTTTTAACCCTTTGTGTGCTTACAGCTTCTGCCCTGTAATAGCTCAAAGGTAATCTTTTAGCTGAAAAACTGGGGCTAAGAAAGTGAAAAGTGGAACCCTTGAAAGATGACGATTTATTGCACAGTTTGTGCAGAATTCCAGGAAATGTATTGATCCTGAATAAACTAGAATCACTGGTGGTTGTAATCATTCTTAAGCTGCTGTAACCAAAGATAACCTGAGACCACTTAAGGTACCTCTTTTGGTTACATTGAAATAGGATTTATTTTAGTTGCTGGTAATATTCACCATGTTGCCCTTTTCTTTTTCATTCAGAAAGATGGCCAGAAAAAGCCAAAACTATTCTGATTTCAAAAGCTTATCTACATCCCTTCGTTACCTCTTATGGTGATCTGATAATAGGTGTTGCAAGCAACAAGATTCCAATGTTTCATGCTTACACACTAACTCCATATTTTACAGAAAAAGCTTTTAATGTCTCATGAGAGGCCTTGAAACAATGGTTCCCACACAAAAGCAAGTCTACAAGCTTATAAATGCAGTGTCATGCAACAGGGATAAGTTGATTGGGGGCTCATTTTCAAAGCACTTAGCCTTCCAAAGTTCCATAGAAAACCTATGGAACTTTGGAAGGCTAAGTGGTTTGAAAATATGCCTCTTGGTCTTCAAAGAATGGAAGTAGTTGCTAGCTCTCCTTTGTTCTCAGGTAGGGATTTCAGTTTCTTTGGGATACTGCAGCTTTTCTGTAGACAAGGCAAAGCTGATGAGAGAATTAACTAGAGAACAAGATATGTCTGGAAGAAGAATGCACACAAAGATGGTTAACACAATTTACAAATAGAATATATGGGGAAAATTCTACAAAAGGACACCTAGAATTAGGATTATAGGGTCATGCATTTGATATAGGGCTTTTCTGTGGTACAGTACGGTCCCATCCAGTCTGCCCAACAAGATAAACTCATTTTACATGGTATGTGATACTTTATGTATTTATTTATTTGTTACATTTGTATTCCACATTTTCCCACCTATTTGCTTGCTCAATGTGGCTTACATAGTACTGTAAAGGCGTTCGCCAACTCCGGTAGAGAACAAATACAAAGTGATGTATATACTTCTACTGTATATGTATACCCGAGTTTGATTTGTCCTTGCCATTCTCAGGGCACAGACTGTAGAATTCTGCCCAGCACTGTTCTTGTACTAAGTTCTGAAGCTAATGTCGAAGCCCCTTAAATATTTACACTCAAGCCCATTCATATCCAGTCATGATCACAGCGTAGACCGTGGAAGTCTGCCCAGCACCGGTTTTGCTTCCCAATTACTGGTGTTACCACCCAATCTCCACTAAGATTCCATGGATCCATTCCTTCTAAACAGGATTCCCATGTGTTTATCCCATGCATGTTTGAATTTCATTACCGTTTTCATCTCCACTACCTCCCGCGGAAGGGCATTCCACGTATCCATCACCCTCCTGACATTACTCCTGAGTCTGTCCCCCTTCAATTTCAATATATGTCCTCTAGTTCTACCACCTTCCCGTCTCTGGAAAAGGTTTGTTTGCGGATGAATACCTTTCAAATATTTAAACGTCTGTATCATGTCACCCCTGTTTCTCCTTTCCTCCAAGGTATTCATGTTCAGGTTGGCAAGTCTCTCCTCGTATGGTTTGCAACGCAAATCCCATACCATTTTTGTAGCTTTTCTTTGCACCACTTCCAGTCTTTACATCTTTAGCAAGAAACGGCCTTCAAAACTAAACACAATAGTCCAAGTGGGGCCTCACCAACAAGTTGCAGAAGGGCATCAGCACCTCCTTTCTTCTGCTGGTTATATCCCTCTCTATTCAGCCTAGAATCCTTCTCGCCATAGCCATCGCCTTGTCACATTGTTTCTTCACCTTTAGGTATTCGGACACCAACACCCCAAGGTCTCTCTCCTGAGTCGAGCTTACTAATTTCTCCCCTCCTATCCTGTATCAGTTTGCATATTATATATACTAGCTTTGGAGGGTGTGTAACGTGGAGGGGCATAATCGAACAGCACCGGCCAAATAGATGGCCGGCGCCACAAAAAGCAGTCCCGAACCGTATTATTGAAAAAGATGGCCGACCATCTTTCATTTCGATAATATGGTTGGGGCCGGCCAAATGTCAAAGATTGCCGGGTTTGAGATGGCTGGCATCGGTTTTCACCTATAATGGAAACTAATGCCGGCGATCTCAAACCCGGCCAAATCCAAGGCATTTGGTCGTGGGAGGAGCCAGCATTTGTAGTGCACTGGTCCCCCTGACATGCCAGGACACCAACCGGGCATCCTAGGTGGCACTTCTAAAAATTAAAAAAAAATAAAAATAGCTCCCAGGTGCATAGCTCCCTTACCTTGGGTGCTGAACCCCCCAAATCCCCCCAAACCCCACTCCCCACAACTCTACACCATTACCATAGCCCTTTTGGGTGAAGGGGGGCACCTAGATGTGGGTACAGTGGGTTTGGGGGGGGGGGTTGGAGGGCTCCCACTTACCACCACAAGTGTAACAGGTGGGGGGGGGGATGGGCCTGGATCCACCTGCCTGAAGTGCACTGCACCCACTAACAACTGCTCCAGGGACTTGCATACTGCTGTCAGGGAGCTGGGTATGACATTTCAGGTTGGCATAAAGGCTGGGAAAAAAAATGTATGTTTTTTTTGGGGTGACCACTGGGGGAGTAAGGGGAGGTGATCCCCATTCCCTCTGGTGGTCATCTGGTCAATTGGGGCACTTTTTTGACACTTGGTCCTAAAAATAAATGGACCAAGTGAAGCCGGCGAAATGCTCGTCAGAGCCGGCCATCTTTTTTCCATTATCGGGCGAAGCCGCCATCTTGTAACCATGCCCCATCCCGCCCCCGTCCCACCTTCATTACCCTGCTGAAACACGACGGAATGTATTGGCTTTCGATTATACCAATTTGGCCGGGTTCAGGAGATGGCCGGCCATCTCCCGATTTGTGTAGGAAGATGGCCGGCGATCTCTTTTGAAAATAAGCTGGATAGTAACATAGTAGGTGATGGCAGAACAAGACCCGTTTGGTCCATCCAGTCTGCCCAACAAGATAAACTCATGTGTGCTACTTTATATGTATACCTGACTTTGATTTGTATCTGCCATTTTCAGGGCACAGACTGTAGAAGTATGCCAGCACTAGCCCCGCCTCCCAACCACCGGTACTGCAATCCAATCTCTGCTAAGCTTCTGAGGATCCATTTCTTTTGAACAGGATTTCTTTGTTTATCCCATGCATTTTTGAATTCTGTTGCCGTTTTCATAATAGGAGTCTATTCCATAAAGGAAATAG